>NC_000071.6:11092500-11392500 GCF_000001635.26 Mus musculus | reverse complement strand
CTGCTATGAATATAGCTAGAGCCACAAGTTCCACCATGTGTTTCTTTGACTGGTGGTATAATTCCAAGGAGCTTTGAAGATACTGGTTAGAAACTTTTTATATAATTATATAATGTTACAATTATATAGTAGCAAAATCAATATTCATCTAATTTTATTGGAATTAAACATAAAGACAGTAAAGATTAAGCAAAATAAATTGCAGAATATATATTCATTTAACCAGTCATTAGCAATTTGATTTTTGAAACATGTACCTTAATTTAAAATATCATTAGAAAATAAGATGAATTCTTCTTGGAAGAGGATAGCTGATTTTAATTCATAAAAGTTGTCTTCTTTTCTTTCAGGTTGTGACAAAACATTCTTACCAAAGAAAGCAATATACATGAGAGGAAAAGTTTCCTTAGCTGATAATTCTAGATTAGAGTACATGTCAGTAAGAAAGGCAAAATAGCAAGGAAGTTAAAGTATTGCTCCACAACCTTAGAGCAGAGAAAATAAATGGATGCATTCTTCAAGTATTTAACTGACTTTCCTTTTCAATCAATCCCAGTTTATTCAGTCCAAGAGTGCTCCCTATATTCAAGGTGTATTAGTCAGGGTTCTCTAGAGTCACAGAACTTAAGGATAGTCTCTATATAGTAAAGGAATTTATTGATGACTTACAGTCGGCAGCCCAATTCCCAACAATTGTTCAGTCACAGCTGTGAATGGAAGTCCAAGGATCTAGCAGTTACTCAGTCTCATGCAGCAAGCAGGTGAAGGAGCAAGACTCCCTTCTTCCAATGTCCTTATATTGTCTCCAGTAGAAGGTGTAGCTCAGATTAAAGGTGTGTTCCACCACACCCTTAATCCCAGATGAAAAGGTGTAGCCCAGATCAAAGTTCTGTTCCTTAAACTCGGAGATTTGATCTTCTGCAATCCATAGCCACTATGGCTCAAGATCTCCATACCAAGATCCAGATAAGGATCTCCAAGCCTCCAGATAAGGGTCACTGGAGAGCCTTCCAATTCTGGATTGTAGTTCATTCCAAATATAGTCAAGTTGACAACCAGGAATAGCCACTAAACCAGGTAAGTGCTCCGACCACCATTAAACAATTAAGAAAATTCCTAACAGTCATATCCACAGACCAACATTATTGAGGAAATTCCTCATTGAGAATCTCTTTCGAGGTGTTTTTATACTCTTTCAAGCTGACAGTTAAAACTAATTATTGCACAAGTATTCTCTTTCTCTCCCTAAGTAAACCCAAACCAAGCCAATATTTAAAGAAACAAAATGAGAACAAAGAAGTAACTCACAACAAAGGTCTTGCTATTGTCCACAGACCCTCAAAGACTCATTTAGGTTCATATTTTATATAACTAGACTATAGCCCATCACAGGCTGCTTAGACGTTCATACAAGACTTTCTTGGAGAAAGTATATCTTCTATCATTTTTTTAGTTTAAACAAATTTGAGTTCTTTGTAAAGTTTAGATATTAGAGCTTGGCGACTCTTATAGAAGAATAGGAAGGATCGGGGCCAGAAATGGGATAGAAACTCCACAGGAAGACCAACAGAGTCAACTAACCTGGACTCTTCAGGCTTTCAAGAGTCTTTACCACCAATCAAAGAACATACATGGGCTGTGCCTGCTAGACCTCCCCACCCATATGTAGCAGATGTGCAGGGTAGTCTTCATCTGGGCCTGGAACAACTAGAACAGGGACTGTCCTAAAAGCTATTGGCTGTACTTGAGACGTGTTCTTCTAGCTGTGCTGCCTTGTCTTGTCTCACTGGAAGAGGAGATGCCTAGCCCTGCAGAAGTGTCCAGATTAGAGGATACCCAGGGGAGCTCCACCCACTCAGAGGAAAAGGGGAGGGGTGACCAGGAGGGGGTAGCAGTGAGTAGGATGTAAAGTGAATAAGGAAAACAATAAATTTAAAAATAAACAAAAGCAAGATCAAAACAAACATATGATTTGAGCATTTTGATATTGTGGTAGTTATTTTGTAGACTTTGTAGTAGCATAGAGTCTGTAGGTTTCTGCTTCACTCTGATGGCTGTTATTAGAAATCTTCATGAGTTTACCAAATGTAATCTATGAGGAAAGCCTTCAGCTAGCTACTATCAAGTGAAACCTGGGACTTAGCAGTTGAAATACTTGGTTAAAGAACACGGGTATCTAACTTTGCCTTTTGAATAAATGCTTTCCACAGCTTCTCCTTTTACAGATGTGTTTATTATTCACTGTAGCATATCTTATGCTTTTTGCTGTTTTTCAGTGTTTGTTAATGCACAATATGAATAAATTGTGTTACCAAATTACATTTCCCAAAGTAAATTTTGTGAATTTTGATTGAATGCTTTGATTTTTTACAAATTACTAAAATGTATACCGCCAAAGAATATATGTATAATAAAATTTAATACGATTATTGTTAATAATAAATAATGTTTCCTATTTATTGTCATTTCCTTCATCTATTGATTTTTTTTCCTATGTTTTCCCCTTACAGAGCTGACATAGATGAATCTTTAGCTCATGGACTGAAGAGATAAATGAGAAAAACAAAGAGTTTCCATGGAATAATCATCAGATTTTATGGTAATTTCAAAATGAGAAGTCTAGTAGAGAGGCAAACTTGATCTCTTTCTAATAAGGTCCAGAGACCTTTGAAGTTATGTGTATGTAACTGTAACACATTCTTGCTTGTCAGAGGGTTTAATTCAGAACAAAAAATATAAGTTAATAACATCCTGAAAGCTTTCCTAATATGATGCATTGTTGTGCCTTGTTGGAGATCTCCAGAAGACCAGCAAAGAGTCAACTCTGAAGCAATCACACTAGGATCTCTTTATTCCAAGCTAAAGCTTGGGTCACACCACCTACTCTGATGCAGCAGAACAGGAGGAAGAAGTCCCTAGTTCTCAGTGGGACAAGGTTTTATAGAACATGTTAGGCAAGTGAGGGAGGTTCTAGTCTGGCACATATTCGATTGTGGGGGCCATTACAAAATTTTTGGTGCCTTTAGCGTAATTGGCTGCTGCTGGGAGTCAAACCATACACTTCTGCTTTCCTCCTGAATGGTGGTTGGAAGTGGATTGCCAGGGGAGTAACCTGGAGACTGTTAGTTAACTCAAGTTCAACCCTGGATCAGGTTCTCTAAGATGGAATCTGAATCCAAGATCACTAACAATTACTAATTGCTTTATGTGTGTTTTCTTCTTATCTTCACACAATTAGCTCTTCATTACCATAAGCTCTTAAATTTATAATTTTATCACCCACGGTATATAAATAAGAAAGCTGGTGCCTATAATTAATCAGCAGTTTTGTCCAGTGCCCACAGCTGGAATGTACCTATATAACAAACATTTTACCTTCTTACTTCTGTACTACCTATAAAGGTGTCTGTGGATATCAGCACTTATTAACCTAGCAGAAGCTACAATCACCCTGAGAAGAAACCTCCAGGCAGCTACAGGGAGTAATTTTGATTAGGTTAGCCTCTGTACACACCTATGGGTGATTATCTTGGTTAGGTTAATTGAAAAGGCTGACCTACCCTAACATTGTAGCATACCTCTTGCTTGGATCCTGTACCTCTTGCTTGGATCCTGTACCTCTTGCTTGCATCTTGGACTGAAAAAGAGGAAAGTTTGTCGAGTCTGAGTTTTCCTCATACTCTACTCCTGGCAGGTTCTTCTACTGTAATTTTTTTCACCGTGGTGGAGTTTAATCCTGAACTGTAACTTAAAATTAACCCATTGTTTAAGAGATTTTTTTGTCAAGGATTTTAATACAAGATCATAGGAGGCAATACCCAGGTTCCAGATATGCTAAGCACTTAAACTGTCTAGCTGCTGTTGTTTTTTTTTCTTGATAAAGAAATGGAATTGTGTATGTGTTTCAGAGAGACCAATGAAGCTTCTTTAATTAACATTGCACTCTCTAGCAGGTTTCCATATGGAGTCCATTCAAAGTTGTCATTTTTATTTCTATCTTGAAATCCCAGCTGGGTGACAACTGTTGAAACAATACAATTTTAAGACTTACAGCAAAAGTGAGAAAAGTAAAATTCTTCTCAGGCTTCATGACTTCTCCATATTTGTACTTTGTACAAGCAAGTTGATGTGCTAATACATATTTTAGAAAGATAAGAACTCAAGCATATTGTGTTAGGGAAAATATCCAAAATAATTTAAGTCATTGATTAGATGCTGATCTTTCCACAATGACTCAAGTGGTTGTCACTTACCCTTGCAAATGTAATTCAGATATTTTTCTGCATTTATAAACTCAAAACAACTAATCATACATATTTAAGGATATTTATGATATATGATAAAACAAATTTAATTAACAATAAATATCAAAATTCAGTGTACTAGTATTCTGTATAGTGAAATAGAGGAAGAAAAGGGGAAGGACAAAAATCACAAAGGATCTGTAGATATGGATTAGCAAATATGTGTGTGCTTGCTTTTATTTTGGATTAACTTATGAGTTTTTGAGTGTGTTATACTTTTGTAATAACAAAAATTAACTCAATGCTAAGTATAAACAGAAACTGTATTCTTTAAGCATATAGATATATAAAAGTACACTTAAAGAGGATTATGCATACAGCAATGGAATTATATATTATCAGTCTAGTATATCATGATGGCTTTATGTCCATTGTAAACCACTGACTTAAATATGTCTGGCCAAATATGGGTGGGTACCTTTCCAGATAATTTCTTCCCATATGCATCCCGACAGTTGCCAGTAAGTTTTTGAATATGACTCATCAAAAATCTAAAAGAATATATATTTCATTCAATTATCTCCAGAGACTCAGGCAGTGTTAATGCTAAAATAGCTCTTGATGTTTAAAACAATGAAATAAGGATGGCTATTTTGTTTGTTTGTCAAAGTGTTTATTTTTTTTCTGCCTTGATTCTCTGAGTTTATCATTATATCATATTTTCAACAAAAGAGTATTTTTGTGTCTTCCTCACTTTGTCTGAAAATTAAAGAATAAATGTCACCTGCACTCCTAAAGTCATGTGGAATATAAACATTCTCACTCTTCCATAGAAAAAGAAACAGCTTGTGGCTTAGTATGCCAAGACAATGACTTAGAACATTAGCCATGTACTTGTCTCAGCCATTGTGGCAAAACCAGCACATTGAGAATGATAAGTTACTCTCCTCATTCTATTTTTCAGAACTTTATCGTTGAACGTATCAGTCCACACTTAAAATGATTATTATATAAACTCCAAGTGAGTGTCAAAACCACTGAGAGCATGGGACAAGGCAATAGCTCCATGCAAACATTGCTTAGAATATATCAGCTATAGGTGCCTCTTATTCAAATGGGACATCATAGTTGCCTAATGAAAGAAGTATGTGTATTTATATCAGTAAGAGTTCATGATTATGAGGGTTTATAAGTAAAAATTTCAATTCTGATAAAGTTGGGTAGATTTCAACAATTTTCTCTTCCAAAACCTAGTGCCGACTCTATTTTGTACACTTTGCACAATAAATTGCAATTTTGTTCCACTGCTCTAAGATTCTGCTTCCTTGTGGTAATCAGAGATGGTAATTGCTGGAAAATTTATCAAGGCTGCCCTCGGGCACACAAGGAAGCCTTGGTTTTCTGTAATCATCATTTATTAATTGCTTAACTTCAAATTTCATCAGATTATCAACATCTTAATAAATACTTTGAAAATTTGGCCAGGCAGAACATCACATAAAGTAAATGCCACTAGCAAATAATTGTGGTTTCTGTTTCTCTCCGATTATTGATTTTCTCTTTATGTTCAAAATTTTTTCCACCTGTTCCTAAGACGTGATCTGTGCCAGCTAATACTTTGCATTTGTGCTGATGTTTTATAGGTGGTAACTCTCCAGGTTCTATTCCATCCCCGTTAACACATTTTGACCAAATTAAAACACATACATTCACACACACACACACACACACACACACACACACACACACACACACACACACACACACAATTAATGAGAGTGTCTTAGTTATGGTTTTATTGTGTGTAATAATATACCATGACAGTGGCAACTCTTATAATAGAATGCATTTAATTAAAGCTTCTTACAGTTCAAAAGTTTAGTCCATTACAATCTTGGCAGGAAAGCATGGTTGCATGAAGGCAGATAAGGGGAGAGAAAAGGCCCTGAGAGTTCTACATCTTGATCAACAAGCACTTTTTCCAACAAGACCATAATACTCCAACAAGGTTGCTCCTCCTAATAGTGTCACTCTCAATGGGCTTATTGAGGGAAATTTTAATTCAAACTACTACATTCCATACTCCCTGTTCCCAATAGGCTGATAGTTGTATCATAATGCAAAATACTTTTAGTCCAACTTCAACAGGCGCCATCGGCTAACAGTTTTATTTATTTATTTATTTATTTATTTATTTAGGTTTTTCGTTTATTTTGGTTTTTCGAGACAGGGTTTCTCTGTATAGCCCTGACTGTCCTGGAACTCACTCTGTAGAACAGGCTGGCCTCAAACTCAGATATCCACCTGCCTCTGCCTCCCAAGTGCTGGGATTAAAGTTGTGCGCCACCATGCCCTGCTAGGCTGACAGTTTTGACCCTGTGAAAAGTTTCTTTTGAGACTCATGGCTATCTCTTAACTGTAATCACCTATAAAATTAGAATCTTAAAGCACATCACATACCTTCAATATATAATGGCATATTACCATTCCAAAAAAAAAAAAAACCAAAACAGGAACATAATGAGAATATACTGGAAGCAAATGAGATAGAATACCAGCTGGGCAAACGCCCAACTCTGCATGTCCATAACTAATGTCAAAGTGATCTTCAGATCTCCAACGGCATTCAGCTTTATTGACTGCAATGTACTTCTTTTTCTTTGGCTGTTTCAACTCCTTGTTCCATGTTTTCTTGTCAGATATCCTGTGGTTCTGTCATCTCCAACATGTTGGAGTTTTCAATGCAATTTAGGCTTCACTTTCAGAGCTTCACACAATGGTATCAATGTAGGGAACATCTCTGACACATGTATGGCCTCAGCAAATTTTCCTTATCTTTTGAGGGAGACTCCATAACCCCTTTGTTCTATCCTTTATTCTAAAGGCAGAGCCACATGGCTGAAGCTGCCAACTTCTATACCTTGCTGGCACTAGAACGTGGCTGGTTGTTCAAGCTTCTGTTTTATAGCTCTCTATTGTGGTTGGCTTCCTTCCCTGCCTAAACTTGGGTGCTCTAAAGACCAGACAAGCCTGAAAGACAGAGATATACTTACCCCTGTCTCCTGGGTGCTGGGATTAGAGGTGTGTACCACCAAAACATGGCCTATATTTATATTGAATTTCTTTGGACAAGTTGGAAGCCTAGCTGGGTGGCATCTTGCCATGAGGTCACCACTCATTTTATTTCATTTTAACATCAAGATTTTTTTTAGTCTTTATCTCATAGAACAGAAAATTTCCACTTTCTGTTGCTCCTTTTCCCATTATAGTGTACATTTTGTATTTTTCCTTACTCAGCTTGCTACGTTTTCTTATAAATCTCTATGAGAATTAACACTAATAACCAGACAACAGAGTCAACTCTTTGAGGTTTCCTCTGCCAATGTCATTAATCCAAAACTCTTCAATTTAGCCTTAGGTAGACTTTTAGGACAAATGCAAAAAAACAAAATACAAAAAACCAACAAACAAACAAAAAACAGTTTTATTCTTTGCCAAAATATCATAAGAGACTGCCTTACCTAGGGATACATCCCCTCTGCTGACATCAAACTCAGACACTATTGCTGATGCTAAGAAGTGCTTACTTACAGGAGCCCAGTGTAGCTGTCCCCTAAGAGACTCTGCCAGAGCCTGACCATTACAGATGCTGATGTACACAACCAAACATTGGACTGAGTGCAGGGACTCCAATGGAGAAGTTAAGGCAAGGACTGTAAGCTGAAGGGGATTGCGGCCTCATAGGAAGAACAACAATATTAACCAACAGGGCCCTCTAAAGCTCCCAGGGACTAAATCCCAAACCAAAGAGTAAACAGGGGAAGCCCACAGCTCCTTCTGGGTATGTAGCAGATGATTGCCTTGTCTGGCTGCACTGAGAGGGGAGGTCCTTGGTCCAGTGGAGGCTTGATTATCCAGGATAGGGGAAGCAGGGGGAGGGAGGAGGGGATGGCGAGTTGTGAATGGGAAACTGGGAAGGGGGAATAACTTTTGAAATGTAAATAAATAAAATAAGCAATAAAAATAAAAAATTAAAAAACAAAAACATTCTCTAGTCCAATAAAAATAATCTTCTTGTCTAAAACCACATAAGCCGAGCTCCCATGCTTCAAATAACCTTCAGCTGTCTTGTCACCCTTGTTCCTACTAGTAGGTCCCATTGAGCCCCACTTAAAGCTTGAACTCAAACAAAAGAATGCCCAGGCCTATCACAGCAATGCCTCAGTCCCTGGTAACAACTTCTGTGTTAGTTAGGGTTTTATTGCTATGAAGAGACACCGTGACAAAGGCCACTTTTATAAAATTTTAAGCACTCAAACAGATCATGGTGTAAGTCGATTTTTAAAGCATTTAAGAATAGGTGTGATCTTCCCTGGAGAAGACCATTGATCCCACTTTTGCTTATAATCCTTTGCCTAGACTTGAGGCTCATTACCTTTCCCTAGTCCAGGCTATCATGTCTGTTAGTGTTGTCCTTGCTTAGGGTATCCATTACTAAATAAACCACTCAAGAATATACACATACAAAACTATTGCATAGGCAGATCAGGCTATATTTGTATGTTTTCACACACATATACAAACATAATTAAAGAGAAAAATCATGAATTTGAAGATAGCTGAGACAGAGGTATATAGTAGACTTAGAAGTGGGGAAAATAATGTTACTATAATCTCAAAAATATTTGAAGTTTTAGAAAATAGATTGTAAGAGAATTAAGACAAATCTGAATTTATTCTATAATATGGAATAATACTACTTTTGTTTCTCTGGATAGTCAAATCTGAAGCTGAATTAGTCAGTCTTTAAATATAACTCATGATAGGATGTGCATGAAATTGTAGTAATAAAACATAACTTTCATGGAAAATGAACAGGCTCTTTGGTGCTGGGGAAATATAAGAACTGCTGAGGTAGAATCTGGTCTGTTCTCTCTACAGAGCAATGCTAGTTTTTGAAGCAAAAGAATTTATTAAAAAGTCAGTGGTACCAACTCTAATGTTGATGTTTTTATTTTATTTTATTTTTTTTAAGCTAGACACAGGAACATTTATTTATTTTTTTTAAATTTTTATTAGGTATTTAGCTCATTTACATTTCCAATGCTATACCAAAAGTCCCCCATACCCACCCACCCCACTCCCCTAACCACCCACTCCCCCTTTTTGGCCCTGGCGCTCCCCTGTACTGGGGCATATAAAGTTTGCGTGTCCAATGGGCCTCTCTTTCCAGTGATGGCCGACTAGGCCATCTTTTGATACATATGCAGCTAGAGTCAAGAGCTCCGGGGTACTGGTTAGTTCATAATGTTGTTCCATCTATAGGGTTGCAGATCCCTTTAGCTCCTTGGGTACTTTCTCTAGCTCCTCCATTGGGAGCCCTGTGATCCATCCATTAGCTGACTGTGAGCATCCACTTCTGTGTTTGCTAGGCCCCGGCATAGTCTCACAAGATAGGCTGAGAAAGAAATTAGGGAAACAACACCCTTCTCAATAGTCACAAATAATATAAAATATCTCGGCGTGACTCTAACTAAGGAAGTGAAAGATCTGTATGATAAAAACTTCAAGTCTCTGAAGAAAGAAATTAAAGAAGATCTCAGGAGATGGAAGGATCTCCCATGCTCATGGATTGGCAGGATCAACATTGTAAAAATGGCTATCTTGCCAAAAGCAATCTACAGATTCAATGCAATCCCCATCAAAATTCCAACTCAATTCTTCAACGAATTAGAAGGAGCAATTTGCAAATTCATCGGGAATAACAAAAAACCTAGGATAGCAAAAACTCTTCTCAAGGATAAAAGAACCTCTGGTGGAATCACCATGCCTGAACTAAAGCTTTACTACAGAGCAATTGTGATAAGAACTGCATGGTACTGGTATAGAGACAGACAAGTAGACCAATGGAATAGAATTGAAGACCCAGAAATGAACCCACACACCTATGGTCACTTGATCTTCGACAAGGGAGCTAAAACCATCCAGTGGAAGAAAGACATCATTTTCAACAATTGGTGCTGGCACAACTGGTTGTTATCATGTTGATGTTTTTAAACTGTAAAGTAAAAGACATTAGCAGAAGGCTATTGGCTGAATCATTTCAGAGAAGAGAAGGAAGCAATTGCCTTAGTCCCATGGTAGCAGTATTTCATGTGCACGAGTGCCAGTGAAAGAGGCCTTGGGCTTTTGTCTTGTTTTGTTTTAGGATTCATAATACCATGCTCCATTTCTATCCTCTTTGGAAATAAAAATGGTTTGCCCCAGGGTCCATAGATCTTCCTATTAGAATTTATTTTTGAGATGATCAGTGATTGTGGGCCAGGCAGTCTGAGACAACCACACATAAGTTAAAGCACAGCAAGAGTTTGTAGCTCAGTAATTCATAAGCAAATTAAGATTTCCTTTCCATTAAGTTACTTGATTCTCCTGATGATTGAAAAATTACAGTGTCTATCAAATTTGTTCTTAGACATGCATTTATGCTCTTAAATTGATTTTAAGTAAATGCTTTCTTTGAAATTACAAAAGAGAGTAGATTTGAAACAGAGTAACAGGGTATAATAATTCACTTTCTTGTTCTTTATCATGTCTTACAACATTTGAACCATGAGACAATTTAAAATCCACTATTTACTCACTGCCTGTTATTTATGGAGTATTGTTTAATACTTCACATCTAAAAATCACTTCACCACACATTTCACTCATATTTCATGCAACCTTGGCATGATTATTCTACTTTAAAAATATAATCTGATGTTAACACTTCAATATCTGTTAAAGAAGAGATGATGAAGCATTAGAAGTTAAAATAAAGAAAAGAAGTTAAAAAGGATCCAAAGGATAAGAAAAGTCAAGGAACGTATGGTAGCACAACATCAGTTCATGAACACAGGAACTCTCTATCCTGCGAGTGTAAGAAAGGAACATGCCAAACACAAAGCAGAACACGAATTTACATGGCTACTGCCTGCACTAAGTATATCAAACAAGTTTATTCTGGGATCAGCCCTCTAGAATAGATCTAAAAGATGTTAGTTTAAAGCAGGCATATTTGTCTTCTGCCTCCTAAAATCTTTCCATCACCTCTTCTGGGGGCTTCCCTGAGTGTTGGGTTGGGTTCCACATGTATCAGTTAGGGTTGGATGTCTCCCAGTCAGTGATTAAATCTTCTACAATTGTATGTCCCTCTATTCTTGTAACTTCCATCGAAGCTACAGCAGACACTATGTTAAATCATGACAAATGAAAATACCACGTAGCACTAAAATAAATTGGGACATTCATCATTATTAATTTCCACAGGAGAGCTAATTTTCACATTTATAATTGAATTCCCCCTTTTAAAATTGTCAGTTAGTTACATAACTGTTAACTTTATGACTTACTGCATCATTTGCGTTATTAATCACAAATAATTTGATAAATATGATGTCATAAATGTATTAATATATTAACCTTATAATATTTATATTTAGTTACTACTTGATAAACAAATATGGACACCAAATTATTTTAGGTTTTAATTTAAGATTATTTTCTGGAATATAAAATTGCTAATATAATTGGTCACAACCCTGTTTTGAAATGTAAACATATTGTATGATATGTTTAAACTTGAGAGTACCTATTTTCTATAAACCCTACGTTTTAGTTATATGATTTCATTCAAACTTTTCCTTACAGATTTACAAAATATAAAAACTATCATCATTTACACATCATTCACAGTTACCATACTATGCAACAGCATTCCAAATTTCTTGCCACGAATTACAACTTAAACAGAGTAATCAACTTCTGACATGACACCCTCTCTTCCACTTTTCCCTGGTATCCACCATTCTATTCTTATCATTTTAGATTACTCATATGATCACATTCATGTGGCTCTGATCGTCAATTTCAGGATTTTTCAAAGAACATAATGTTCTCTCTCTACCCATGTTGCCATCAATAACAGAAATTCATTGTTTTGTTAATCCTGAATAACACGTCATGAAATATAAGGATATGTATTTAGTCAAGATTTTATATGTATCATAACTCAAATGTAATATTATATATTCATAAATATTTAAATTGACACATACTTATAAAAGCTCATAAATATATGAGCTTCAAAGTAATGATTAAAGTAAAATCCACTATTTTAACTGATAGTCTTATTAAAGAACCTCATATATGACATCTGTAATGATTATCAATTAAAATCGGGATTAGGTTACTACCCCTAAAAGCAAAGATCCAAGCAAATAAGTATTCCTCTAGTTTGTAATTTTGTATGATAGTTAAAACTGGAGAAGGGACTACATTTCTGGCATGCACTGTCATTTGAAGTATGATAGAAATTTGTGATAAAAAGACACTGGTCCTTTAATTATCTTATTTATTCTAAGATATGATTATGTTTCATTTCATAATTGATATATAATGATCATTTGAATAACATTGTTTATAGAAAAAACACCAAATCATGTAAGAAACTTGAGAGATTTCCAGAACTAGAACAGAAAACATTTTTTTTTTACCTGAACAGCAAGTCACCAACTAAGATTATAGCACAGTCAGCCTCTGAGGAAGCTATGAGGTCCAGTGACTATTGTCCATGTCTTCAGTGATGCTTATCACATTCTTTATGAGGCTCAAAATTACTTGAGCTCAGTCTTTGGGCCTATAATTGTGTTCATGTCTAATACATTGTATAGGACACACAGAAGAACTGACTTTTCAAGGGGCTTTGGTTTCAAATCTGTTGTGTAAATTAGGCTAAGTAAAACACTAATTTTGCCCTTTGTCTCCTTGTTTGGAATTATTCATTGTTATGTTGTTTAATTTGGTATTCCTATTCGGAGTGCCTTAACTTCTTTGCACAGTTCTGTGCATAACACCTGAAATGGAAAAGGTCTACAATGTCAGAATTTTTGGTTTCTGTTCATAAATAAAATAGGAGACATCTTAAAGGAATGACTGGTCACATCTTGACTCTTACCTGCATCTGACCTCCTTTCAAGACTTGAACTTTCACCTGTGCTTTGCCTTGTAATGCTACATTTGTTATTGTTTCCTTGTATCTCCCTAGCTTCACCAGTTCCTGTCACTTCCCAATAGCATGATGCTGAAGACTGGATTTTACTATGTAAACATTTTCAAGACACTGAAGATTTGAAGTATTTTTTAATATAGCCAACTTTTCTCATAACAAGTCCTTTATTTGAATCAGGTAAACACACGCATTGTTAACATCATGACTGTAGAAGATTACACTCCTTTTCATGGTTCCTTTTATTTATTATTGTTGTATTTCTTTATCTAGATTTGCTACTGTCTTCCATATGTTCCTAGTGTGCTTCTTTCTACTTCATATCCCCCTTTTGACACAAGCCTTCTCCTGAATCACTTAACTTTACCTTTTCATTAAGCAACATAATATGTAGCCTCACTACAAACTCAGAGTCATAAAGACCAATCAGGAATGGATAGAATCTACTAAAAACATGAGCAAAAGCCAACACTCTGACCTATCTCATACATCAGTGTTTCAGAAAGAAAAAAAAATTAAGTCGGTTTGAAAGGAAGAAGAGCAGGAAATGGGAAGAACTGAAGAAGGGTAATAGGCATAAAATATATTGGAAGAAAAACATTTTCAATAAAATGGGGGGGGAATCCAATTCTCAAATATTTTTAGTATCCCTCCACTGTATACAGCAATGATTTCTACATGGATGTGCATATACTACAACATGGACAACATACTGTACTCTAAATACAGCTTTACAGAAAAATGTTTTCTATATGTATGTGATAATTCCCTTGTCCAGAAGTATAGTCAAAATATAACACCTACAGTGTATTTTATTCATGTACCATTCTAGCTTTTATTGAAAATATATGTTTAAAAAAGAACATCGTGTAGACTGCTCTGCACTTTCTGTTAAATTGGTTGGAGTAAATAATGAAATATTTCATTTCTCAAAATAATGATGCTCTAGACAGATCAGAATGTTGGCTTTGACTCATCATTTTGTAAGATGCTATCTATGTCCAATTGGCCTTTATAATAATGGGTTTTTAGTGAGGTAACATAATATATTGGAATGTCAA
This sequence comes from Mus musculus, assembly GCF_000001635.26. Taxonomy (NCBI): domain Eukaryota; kingdom Metazoa; phylum Chordata; class Mammalia; order Rodentia; family Muridae; genus Mus; species Mus musculus. The sequence goes on along the minus strand of NC_000071.6, from coordinate 11,378,149 downwards.
AACTGCTTTTTTTTTTCAAATTTCAAAATGAAACAATTCCCTCAAGTTAGACCAGTCATTGGTTGGCCATTCCCACAAGCTCTGAGCCACCACTACCACAGTGCTTCTTGCAGGTAGGATAGGTTGATAGATTTTGTGTCTGGGTTGGTGTCCTATTCTCCCATCCAGAGCCTAACCTGGTCACAGAAGATGACCAGTTCAGGCTCCATATCCTCTATTACTAGGAGTCCTTGCTAGGGTTACCTTCACAGGTTCCAGGAAGTTTCCACTCGATGAAGTTTCCACATTACTCCTAAATGCTTACACATTTCACTCATCTCTCCCACTACTCTCTGCCTCCATCCTTTCCTTCCCACCTTAACCCTCCTTTACCCACCACTACCTGCCCTGAGTTCAATCACTCAATCTATTGTAATTCTTCTCCCTAGACATAAGTGAATATCCTTCATTTAATAGCTAATATGCAATTGTAAGTGAGTACATATGTTTGTATTTATGTGTCTTTGTTTCCTTGCTCAGGATGATATTTTTCCTATTTCAACCCATTTGCCTGTAAATTTCTTGATGTCAGTTTTCTCTAATACCTGTGAAATAATCCATTAGGTAAATGTATCACATTTTCTTCATCCATTTTCAGTTCAGGGATATCTAGATTATTTCCAGTTTCTGCGTATTATGAATAAAGCTATGAACATAATTTTAAAAAAAATGTTCTGGTGGCAGGATAGGGTATCATTGGGGTATGTGACCAAAAGTGGTATAGCTGTTTCATGACAGATATCAATTTTCAATGATTTTCTGTGGAATGACCAAATTGATTGACAGTGGATGTACAAGTTTGCCGTCCCACCACCACTGGTGAAGTTCTTTGCCTTGCTCTACATCCTTGCCAACATGAGCAGTCATTTGGGCTGTTTATCTTTGCCATTCTGGCAGGTATAATATGGAATCTTTGGGCCATTTTGATTTGCATTTTCATGATAGTTAAAAATGTTGAACATTTAACTGTTTCTCATCCATTTGAAATCTCTCTAAAAATACCTGTCTGTTTAGACCTGTACCCCAAATTTAATTTGAATCTAACATTCTTCTTAAAATGTACATATTCCAATAATAGTTGTATGTATACATCCAGTTGGTTCATAAATCCTCATTATATGTATATACCTAAATATATGTATCTATATCTAATCTATATCATATATATATATATATACATAACTATTATAAATCTATACAGTCATATTGTACGTAAGTTCTACATGCTGCTTTAGTAATTAGGTCCTTTAAATTCTAGTTCCTTATCTTTGAATTGCACTGTCATTCTTTCAAGTGATCTTACTAATGTAATCAAGTGATCTTACTCTGCAATCTTTGAGTTCTCCAATGACTTTCAAATTAAGTTTAATACAAATGGAGGTTCCTGTAGTTTACTTGCAAAAGCTCTCTTTTATGAGCTCCCTTCTATGAAACAAGCATATAAAGTTAAATCTATTTGGCTACAGGCTTAGAGTTCTGCTTGCTCTGATTTGGCCAGTTATTACTACATGGTCACACTGAGTTTCAAGGATGTGCTAGTTTCTGTACAAAACAATGTCATTCATAGTTGAACCAAGTACAGCATCTTTACCAGAAAGTAGCTCTTCATCTTTTAAAATGAGGACCCAGCATTCAAGTGTATATTTAGCAAACCACAAGACACCTACTTTTTTATTCTCAGCTGGCAAACAATTTAAAGTTTTCTTTTCTTAATTTTTCTTTTTCTTTTATTGATTTTTAATTTTTCAAGGCATGGTTTCTTTGTGCATTCCTGGATGTCCTGGAACTCACTCTGTAGACCAGACTGGACTTGAACTCAGAAATCTGCCTGCCTCAAAGTTTTCTTATTTTAGAAAACATAAGCTACTAAAAGAATGAAAATAAAGTTAAAACATAGCAAAAGCTGTACTGTAGGAAAAAGCATGATAATGTATGAGTTGTAAATAAATGGAAAAAAGACACATGAAAAAATATGTTAGAAATTTTATGAACATATGAGATGGGAAGAAATCTCAAACACTGTCAATAAATCATACACATACCTATTTCTGATATAAAAACCCCATCAAAACTACATATATAGAACTTTTGTTTTCAAAACTGTGATTACATGATATTTTTAAGATAATGGATTATATCAAGTTATAATGGAAGGGAAGTTCCATCCATTATAATAGTCTTAGGGTTTCTATTGCTGTGATGAGACATGACCATGGAAACCTTTCTAAGGGAAGACATTTAATTTGGGTCTAGCTTAGAGTTTCAGAGGTTCAGTCTATTATTAATGCAGGAACCATGGCAGGCATGGTGCTCAGGAAGGCATTGAAAGTTCTAAGTCTTGGTCCACAGACAGTAGAATGAGATCATTCTATAGTGGACATAACTTGAGCATATGACATTTCAAAGTCCACCCACACAGTAACACACTTTCTCCAACAAGGCCACACCTACTCCAAGAAAACCACATCTCCTAATACTTCCATTCATTCAAAGACATCAATCTATGTGGTCAAATATTTAAATCACCACAATACAGACATTCTGTGAGAAAAATCAGAATATGTAATTTACTAATGTTCATGTAATATAAAAACACAAGTTGAAAAATTCATGGAATTTTCTGATAACAAAATCCTCAACAATTTATGGAAAGTACAAATAATACAATAGAAATCTCTATGACTTAAGTCTCTAATTAAAGGAAAGATGACCAAATAACTATCCAAATAGTGGTTACCTGTGTAATATGCTTATAATGAAGTATTAAAAACAAAAAATAGATTCATCTAATTACAAAAATACAGCCACATAGTCTTTAAGAAAAGCTCCAGTGTATAATATTGTCAATGCAAAAACACAACTTTTACATTGAATATGAGATAGTTAATTTTGTATCTAAATTATGTGTTGGCAATATATACTAGAGACTTTTCTTATGTTGTAACTCAAATGATTTGTAGAAATCAGAGAAAAATTTTCCTATCTAAGGAAAGAGGTGCTAACCAAGGTTCAAAAAGCATAAGACTCAAGAAATAGACAGGACCACAAAAGTAAATTCTCCACCTCAGAAGTGTTTAAAATTTTTTTTCTTTTATCCCAACTTGCCAAGTGGTATAACAGCTTTATGAGACTTAGAGAGAAGTAATTATATGATTATCTGTCTTGTCTCGTTATAAATACACATAACGTTATTGTGGATACATAATTGGAATTTTCCATTTGAGTCATAACCTAGCAAATAACAGTTGTGTTCATAAGTTTATCAGCTGTATTTTGTCTTGAGGGCATTATTTCTTTTGTTTTTGTTCTTTTGTTGTTGTTGGGTTTTTTGTTAGTTTGTTTATTTGTTTGTTTTTCTGAGACAGGGTTTCTCTGTATAGCCCTGGCTGTCCTGGAACTCACTTTGTAGACCAGGCTGACCTCGAACTCAGAAACCTGCCTGCCTCTGCCTCCCTAGTGCTGGGATTAAAGGCGTGCACCACCACACCAGGCAAAGACATTATTTCTTGAGGTACTCAATTTCCACCGGATCGTGCAATATGTCTTTTGCCTCTTCAACAAAGTTCTTTGAGCCTTGAAGAGAAAGATTTGATGGAGACATACAATTTAGCATTTAGTGAGTGTATCAAGATCTTTCAATTTCTGCACAGTGTTTATTTATAGGTCTACATTTGATTCCAACTACTGCAGGTAAAATCTTCGCAGAAGATGGCTGAGCAAGGCAATAAATTTAAAATTAACTTTCTCTAATGCTGTTCCAGTGATCAGTAGACAAACCACATTTAAAGGCAAGCCCCATTACCAGCAATAGATGGGCAAGTTAGAACAAACTCAGTGGTACTTTTCTAGATATTTGTCTCATAATGATCTGTCTGGGGAATTTTCTTGGTGCTATGAAGAAAGAACAACATGCATACAAAGCCAGGCACCCTAAAATGCCAGCAGATTTTAAAGGCCATGAAAATCAAAGCGTATTAAAACAGTGTATAACACATTAGGTACCTAGTTCAGACCACTATATCCAGAAATATGACAGTCATAATCAAGGACCATATACTTGTGAAATTCTTAAATTTTAAATATTAATAAATACGAATAAACAATATTGTGAGGTAATATGTGTTCATTACAATGATACACATTAGAATCTTATTCATAAATAGAAAATATGATAATTGGAGTAAGTTGTTTTTCTTGAGAAGGTATACAAGTATTGAAGGAATAAAAGAAATTCTGAAAATAAATACAACAGAAATCCATGTCTAACAATTGTCTTCAAATATGTAAAATCACATGTTCATAGCTCATGCTAAATAAATTTTAAAATACATTTTAAATTTATTTTTGACATATTCAAGTTATGTTTATCTCTAATTTGCAAAAGATAACAAAATAACACAGCAACTTCTCTACCACATATTGCTATATTTCCAAATAGAATATCTCTGAGCATATTATATTTCATTAACAAGTCATATTAATGAGCTGTGTTTCTTTTCATCATCATGAAAGTTTTATGTGTATATTTTTATATATTTATATATACACATATAAATTAATTCTATCAGAACAATGACTATTTCTTTTAATGATATCTATATCTATATTTATCTATCTACCTATCTATTTAATTCCAATCATTTGCATGCTCAGAACCATTATTATATTTTATATAATTATATATTATACTATATATTTATATATAGCATATAATAATATATAGCAGCATAAATATATTACAGGTAACATATTGTTATACATTTATGCTACTGTAAATTCTACTTTATTTGAATCAATTAATTAAATTATTAAGTGTATGAAATGATTTTCTTCAAAAAATCTGTTTTTTTTAAATATAATTTTATTTGTGTTTCATTTTTACACTCCATATTCCATTCCCCACCCTTCCCTATCCACCCTCTGACTGCTCCAGATCCCACCCCTCCTCTCCACCCCACCCCATCTCCACTTGGATGCCCCCAACCCTACCTCACCAGACCTCAAAACTCCTGGGGCCTCCGGTCTCTTGAGGGTTAGGTGCATCATCTCTGAATGAACACAGACCTGGAAGTCCTCTACTGTATGGATGTTGGGAGCCTCATATCAGTTGTTGTATGCTGTCTGTTTGGTGGTCCAGTGTTTGAAAATTTTGGGGGGGTCCAGATTAATTAAGCTGAATTAGGGAAGGCTGAAACAAATCTGTTAATGAAGTTTAGTATGATAATAAATTGGGGTAAAAGACATCAATTGTCTCAATACATGCTAAAATGGCATTTTCAAATTTAACTTGGAGGCTGTAGAGATGACTCTGAATAAATCACTCTTATATAGGGCCTAAGTTTAGTTTCCAGAATCCATGTCTGTGACTCATCATTGACTATAGTTCAAGTTTCTGGTGGTATTGTTCTTTATCTAACCTTTTCAGGTATCTGCATGCTTGTGGATATATCCACACACAGACACATATAAATATACACAATGAAAATAAAACAAATCTTCAAAATTGATTTTTCTTGTCAAAACATATCTCAGCATACAGTAGAGCATAAAGTATATTACAAAATAAAACCTTTACTTTGAATCCAGATTGTTTACAATCTCACCGTAATTATTTCTCATTCACTTCTAAATGAAGAATATTTTCAAATGTGCAACCATAATACAAAATTCTTAGAGCAATTCTGCAATTGCTTCTCTTCTGCCTTGGTGCATTTTAGATTTAATATAGTTTCCTTAGAAAGTCAAAGAGCTTTTCCCAAACTACATCTTGAAACCATAAGAAACATGTTCTTTGGCCCAATGTCTACTACTTCCCATTTCACACATATATTTTAGAAACCACAGATTAGAGGCATGTTTCCTTTCTTGAAGAATAACACTTTTGTGTAAATCTACAGTTATTAGTCATTAATGCCATTTGTGGATATATCTTTAGAATGTGAGCCAAACTCACATTTACTCAAGGAACATCACAGATCAGGCTGGGATTAAACCCCAGAATAAACCTTTTTATCCTATTAAGCTTGTTCAACTTCCTCTTTTTCTACATAAGTTGGAATATTATTAATATTCTCCAGGAATCACTGCTGAAACTTTGACTCAGTTGAATGTACTTCAAATGTGTAAATTACCTTCAATACCTTTTAGGAAATTTTGAGTTGAATAGGGCAAGTTCAGCAGTTATGAATTGGGAAGTAAGAAAAACATAGTTTTTGAAACCTGAAGTTTCTGCCTCCTTATTCCTATAGTCTCTTCATTTTATAATACCATGGGTAGGTAAGGGAATTGTGAATGATAATAAATGTGCAACTAAATAGCTACATCCATGCCAAAGACATCAAGCAAATCTGTTATGTATCTTCTCTGAGTTTTGATTTTCATGCTTCCTATACAGGTAAATTTTAAATATATGTGAAATAGAAACCCATGTGTCATATAGGATATGATCTAATTAATTAATAAAATAGTTATAATATCTGTATTCCCCAAATTAGGTTTTATATTAGGATGTAAGTACACTACTATAAGTTCTTTTAGTTAAACCATGTAATGACCCTGAAAATACACAGACCACTCACCCAGATGTAGGAGAAAAACTGACTGACAGGCCCACTCTTGACAGTCTACATCATGCCATGGCCTCTTTCACCACTCTCCTGCAGCCAGGCATAACCAGGGCAAAGTACCAATTCAGATCCCTAGAATCACCCAAAAGCCCCATCCTTCAATAGGCTTCCCAACAATTTGACAGTAGTAGTCCCTTTCTCTTCAACTGTTTCCATTCGACCTTATTCCAGAGACTAAGTGTTGTTGCAATTGTCTTAATTCCTCTATCTTCTAAAGAAGATAAGAACCCTGGTTATACCCTTTCTTTAGAGTTTCCTTTTCCTCTTCCCTTTAAATCTTTTTTTACTTATACATCCATGTTGTCAGTTCTTCTTGGACTCATAATCTGACAGGTTTGCTCCGTGTGTGACATTGAGTTTTATGTTTACATTATATTTTATTTACAAGTAGGATTTCACAAAATGGAAAGAAAGAACTTTGAAACATTCTTCCAATGTACTGAATATATTTTCATCAAATGTAATACAAATCACCACATACTATACAAAGAGAAAGAAAAAATAAATAAGCTACTGAATGTTTTAAATCCTTAAAATGATAAGCATATCTCCCTTCTAGGTTGGGCTTAGTTGTTTGATTTTTATTTTTATTTATTTATTTATTTATTTTTTTTCCATTTTTTATTAGGTATTTAGCTCATTTACATTTCCAATGCTATACCAAAAGTCCCCCTTACCCACCCACCCCCACTCCCCTACCCACCCACTCCCCCCCTTTGGCCCTGGCGTTCCCCTGTACCGGGGCACACAAAGTCTGCGTGTCCAATGGGCCTCTCTTTCCAGTGATGGCCGACTAGGCCATCTTTTGATACATATGCAGCTAGAGTCAAGAGCTCAGGGGTACTGGTTAGTTCATAATGTTGTTCCACCTATAGGGTTGAAGATCCCTTTAGCTCCTTGGGTACTTTCTCTAGCTCCTCCATTGGGAGCCCTGTGATCCATCCATTAGCTGACTGTGAGCATCCACTTCTGTGTTTGCTAGGCCCCGGCATAGTCTCACAAGAGACAGCTACATCTGGGTCCTTTCGATAAAATCTTGCTAGTGTATGCAATGGTGTCAGCGTTTGGATGCTGATTATGGGGTGGATCCCTGGATAAGGCAGTCTCTACATGGTCCATCCTTTCATCTCAGCTCCAAACTTTGTCTCTGTAACTCCTTCCAAGGGTGTTTTGTTCCCACTTCTAAGGAGGGGCATAGTGTCCACACTTCAGTCTTCATTTTTCTTGAGTTTCATGTGTTTAGGAAATTGTATCTTATATCGTGGGTATCCTAGGTTTTGGGCTAGTATCCACTTATCAGTGAGTACATATTGTGTGAGTTCCTTTGTGATTGTGTTACCTCACTCAGGATGATGCTCTCCAGGTCCATCCATTTGGCTAGGAATTTCATAAATTCATTCTTTTTAATAGCTGAGTAGTACTCCATTGTGTAGATGTACCACATTTTCTGTATCCATTCCTCTGTTGAGGGGCATCTGGGTTCTTTCCAGTTTCTGGCTATTATAAATAAGGCTGCTATGAACATAGTGGAGCATGTGTCCTTCTTACCAGTTGGGGCTTCTTCTGGATATATGCCCAGGAGAGGTATTGCTGGATCCTCCGGTAGTACTATGTCCAATTTTCTGAGGAACCGCCAGACTGATTTCCAGAGTGGTTGTACAAGCCTGCAATCCCACCAACAATGGAGGAGTGTTCCTCTTTCTCCACATCCTCGCCAGCATCTGCTGTCACCTGAATTTTTGATCTTAGCCATTCTCACTGGTGTGAGGTGGAATCTCAGGGTTGTTTTGATTTGCATTTCCCTGATGATTAAGGATGTTGAACATTTTTTCAGGTGCTTCTCTGCCATTCGGTATTCCTCAGGTGAGAATTCTTTGTTCAGTTCTGAGCCCCATTTTTTAAGGGGGTTATTTGATTTTCTGAGGTCCACCTTCTTGAGTTCTTTATATATGTTGGATATTAGTCCCCTATCTGATTTAGGATAGGTAAAGATCCTTTCCCAGTCTGTTGGTGGTCTTTTTGTCTTATAGACAGTGTCTTTTGCCTTGCAGAAACTTTGGAGTTTCATTAGGTCCCATTTGTCAATTCTCGATCTTACAGCACAAGCCATTGCTGTTCTGTTCAGGAATTTTTCCCCTGTGCCCATATCTTCAAGGCTTTTCCCCACTTTCTCCTCTATAAGTTTCAGTGTCTCTGGTTTTATGTGAAGTTCCTTGATCCACTTAGATTTGACCTTAGTACAAGGAGATAAGTATGGATCGATTCGCATTCTTCTACACGATAGTTGTTTGATTTTTAATTACAAACCTGTTGTTTTAGAATCAGTAAAACCGAGATCTAATGTTTTCATTGTAAATATATGTTTTCTCAATATGGATAGGAATAATAAAAATTCAATTACTTGTAGCTAATGTCTTGGCAAATAACAATTTTAATCTCAAAAGTTATACTAATAAAATACCTTGCCTTGTTTATTTACAAATATGTGCTTACATGTTTGACAGTCAAAGAAGAAAGATAAATGGTAAGGTATACATTTTGTACATCTACTTTAGTTCAGAGGCCCTTGGGAAAAACAGTGAATAAATCCCTAATGTGTTAGTGACAATTTGATTTTATTATTGTCTTTCCTAATTTTAAAAATAGCATTTTTGAAGAACTAGCTAACTTATTTTTAGCACTATTTTGAAACAAGTGAGAGGTTTTTAAGTGAGCTTCTGAAGGATGGAAAATCGAGAAGTTCAGGAACTTCTCAAGGTCATATCTAAAAAAAGAGTCCAGGTAAATTCAATCTGTAGTAACTGCACAGCTAGGCTAATTGACGAGTCTAGTTACTTAAATGCCTTTGGCTTTCTGAAATAACTTATAGAGTTTGCACAATTATGCTTAGAAAACTGGATTTTTCCCTTTCATTGATTTACAGAACTTGAAAAAACATTAACTATGTTATACCAGGCTAAGTTTCAGAACTCTAAATTTCTTGGATTTTATCCACCTTTATAATGTCATTCTGACTATTTAAACATAGAGGTTGTGTTTTTGACATCTGTGTTATGGCAATACTATTATCAAAATAGCCTATGCAAAGTTGATGAGAACTTGGACAAACATTTTAACAACTAAAGCCTTTTAAGTAGTTACCATGCTACCAAGAAGCTTCCACTCATCTAACAATCACTGAAGATTGATGTGTGTGTGTGTGTGTGTGTGTGTGTGTGTGTGTGTGTGTTACTTACATGTTCTCTGGAAAATGCTACTGAGGACTTCCTCGTGTATTTGCTATTAGTTTTCTTCTTGCCAATCATTTCAAATATGCAGTGCAGTATTTTATGAAACTATATAAAATTATTTGAATCTTTCACAGTGTGCTTCATACCTCTCCCTTTATCTATCTATCTATCTATCTATCTATCTATCTATCTATTACTTAAAAATAGACATCAGTTCATTTCTAGTTCATTTTTAGATGAGAATGGAAACAGTTTCTTACTACTGAATTTTAACACTGGTCTTGAATAAGAGTTAAATAAGGTGTTTATACCATTCGTTCAGTATTCTTTAAAATCCTTAAGTTTGTATAGCATGCACAGGCTTATTTTTGAAATAAGATGTTATACCTGCTACTGTTGTATTAATTAAGAAGTATTTTTATAATTGCTAGCTTAGTTTCAGGTTGTTTGTCTCTATTTTTTAAGGAAAGAGGAAAAGGAAGAAATAAAAAAAAGTGGTAAAGGAGAATGAGAGAGGGGAAGGGGAGAGAGAGGGGAGGGGAGGGGGGAGGGGGAGGGGGAGAGGGAGAGAGAGGAGGAAGGCCTGCAAGTAGACAGACTGGCTGTGGTGTCCCCTAGGCCTATAATCCTAGCATACAGGAGAAGACATGTGAGATGTACAAAGGTCACCATCATCTGATTAGAGTTAGGGTGACTAGCTTAAACTCTAGATCTTGTTTCAAAATTATACATGGCAACACAAAATAGACTAGAAAGAAAATTCTCAGTACTTTAGGGTGTCAATGAGGTAGGGACTCACAGTTCTCTTACCTCATCACTCCTATTTCCAGTGATACCTAGTATCTTTCTGTGACTACATGATATTAGTCACTGTAGTCAAACATATAAGTTTAGACAGTGAAGTGGGGTTCCATACCTTACATTTCTGCTTGTATCCTTCTCTATTGCTTTCAGTCCACTCATGACATGTTGTTAGCACCCATTCACCTAATGTCAACATTTGGATTCAAGTACTTTATTGATAAAATACTAATACAGACTTTAATATTACACTGTTTTGAATATTACCTATGGGTTAATAGTTATACTGATATGGCTTTTAAACATTTTATGTCTGTCCTAAGTGTAATGAATTTCATTTATATGAATCTCATTATTTTACTATGAAAAATTTAGTAGCACTTATTGTACTTAAAATTTCTTAACAGTAGATATTTCTTGTCTTACTTTCTGATATCTAATTCTATTTCACTGATACTTTCTTCTTTACTAACTATCCCTACTATTTTACATTTAAAGAGATTTTGTTTGTTTGCTTTTGCTTTGAGACAGCTTCTTACTTTACAACTCAGGGTTGTCTAAGATTGATAGGAATCCTCCTACTGTAATCCCTGGAGATTACAGATGGGAGCTACCTTGATTGCCTAAGAGGATATTTTTTTAAATTGAATACAATACAATATGATTACATCTACACAACACTACATTCTCCAATTAAATTCCCTCCAATATGACACACAACACATACCTCACCGTCAGTTCCATCCCTCTGCCGTGCCTCTCTCACATAACTCACTAAGGCCGTAACTACATGGTAAGTCCCTATTGCTGGATATACCACATAGTTTTGCTACAGGACATAGAGAAATCAGCCTGAATTCCATGTGAAAATGTCTTCCCTACTGGCTATATTTCTTAGTGCCAGAAGGTAATACGCAGGCTGATAGGGGAGAAGAGACATCAGTGGTCTTACCCAGTACTACAAATACCCCTCCCCCCCAAGGAGAAGTTTGTCAACTGCTTCAATACTGACGTAGCTGCTATGGAATGATTCATCCTCATCACATTTTGATTATTCTTATTTTCTGTGTGAAGTGCACCATGGAAAATTAAAAGTGGACACATGCTCAAAAGAGAATTATATTCCCTTTCCTAGTGAAAGAAATATGAAATTTCAAGACCTGTAAGTCATATAAAGTCCTCAGAAATTGCTGGTTGTTTGTGAGTCTAGAGGCTGCCTGGGGCTGAGAAAAAAGAAAAGCAAACCTGGATATGCCCCGTAGTTAAAATATTCCTGGGAACAGCTTAACCTTAAAGATAAAGAGGAATGTGAGGACATAACAGGGCTATCTAAACTGAGTCAACAATTCACAGAACTCTGACACCCTGCACGTACATGTAATTTTTCTGCTGATGTTTGAATAAGCCAATAGTGTGTTGATATGCTGAATTCCACATCCTTAAGACCCTTAACCCATAAAAACTCCTAGCTTCCTAGCCTCGTGGCCATCATCCGTTATCTCCTGTGTGGGATGCATGTCAGCCTGGAGCTCCATAATTAAATGACCTCATGTAATTACATCAAGATGGTCCTTCACGATTTTTTGGGTGCACAACGAATCGGGTATTGAGTTGGGGTTTCCCCACTAGGTTCTATCACTAGCAACTAACCATTGAGAGTAGTTCCACCAATAAGGGACATGGCATGAAGAACACCCTTATTATCTATGCTCAGATTAGGCTTGCTGTGTTTTCAGCAAGTCTTGTGCAAGTAGCAACACATGAGCTCCTCTCAGTTCATGAGTGTAATAATTATGTCATCCTTAGGAGACAGAATTTCCTAGCACTCTTCTTCACCCTTAAGACCTTCCATTCTTTCTACTTCCTCTTCAACAGGGTTTCCACAGCTTTGGCCAAGCTTGGAGGGGCACAAGTGTTAACTTCTATGCTCCATTCAGGCCTGAGTCCTCAGTCTGTGATTCTCTGCACTTTGACCAGAAGCATCTCATCTTTCATTAATTACTTCACATGGAAAGAAAAGTTGATCTGACAAAGTTTAAGAACAGTCTGTATCTATGAGTTTATTTAGAAGGTATTTTTTGGGGGGAGGGGGGTGGAGACAGGGTTTCTCTGTGTAGCCCTGGCTGTCCTGTAACTCACTCTGTAAACTGGTCTCAAACTCAGAAATTCTCCTGCCTCTGCCTCCCAAGTGCTGGGATTAAAGGTGTGTGCCACCAGGCCCGACTTTAGAAGGTAATTTTAATGAAATGGAAATGTCTAGTTCTATGGAAAGATAGTTCTATCAAATAATGTTTTGCTGGGGCACACAGGTGAAAGAAGGTCTTGTAAAGCAAATGCATGAAAGACTCTTTTCCTGAAGCAGATACAGGGGAAAGGATGTTTTGATATAGAAAACATGAGAAAGGACCTGGAATGAAGGAGTATAAATATGATCCCATAGACAGTGGGAGATGAGCACGGAGCCTTGGTTTGGTTTGCTCTGCCTTGTTATTCTTCACTAAAGACACACATATATTGGTTCTCCTTACATAGCACTGTTAAATTGTGATAACTCTGCCATTGAGAGAAACTTGCCAAGAACTGCTTGTGAGGTTCCTGAGGCAGCTTTCTGCTCCTGCAGCCTCATCCCAGGCTAGGTGGTGGGGCTGTTGGTTTCTTCAGGATTGACTTACAGGTGCTTAATGTCTGATGTCTCCTTGTTGAAAGGACTGGACTACAGCTGCTGGTTCTTGTCTGGTAGCTACCTGCTTTGAGGACTGGTCTGTGGCTGCTGAATCATATATGGTGTTTGATATGGAACTGAACTGCTGACAAAGAAGATCAATCTTGTCCCAAAGAAATATTGCTGAACTGCTCCACTTCCCCTGTATCCTAATAACTTTTTTCCCACTACCTCTGCTGGGTGGTGGGCTAGATGAGAGGTTGAGTCCTCTAAAAATCTCTAAAAGTAGGTTCCCAAAAATGTATGTACAACTTGACAACTCTGACAATTAGCAAAATTACCATAGCACATTCTACTCTAGGATATAGATTACAGTATTAAGGATGAAATTTCTTCTTGCAAAGACAAACCCAAAACAGATCAGAAACCAGTGATTCACTTACAACAATCATGTCGATATTGTATTGTATCTATATACCTATAGCTACCTTTCTCTTGGATAATGGTTATTAAATTATGCAGTGTCCAGGTCCAAATCAAACCATTGATGTGTTTTCTCCCTGAGCATCCTCCAAAACAGCATGAAACCTATGTAGAAGAGAGGCATTTCTAGGCGAGATAGAGATTAAATTTCTAGAAAGTTCTTTCCAAAAGTGGGTGGTATTTTCAGCAGAATCATCTTTACCATATAGATATGGTAAGGAAATAAGGAGAGTGGTAATCTGTGTGGTTTTGGAGCCTTCCTCATATGGCCTGAGGAATAAATTATAGGGAGGCATCTTGTGCCTCGCCTTGTGATAGTCATTGAATAAACGTGTCTGCATAGGCTCATGAATGCAGAACAAGTTCTCAAGCTCATTTAATCTTTTAAAACATATTTTGAGATTAGCTTACTAATTAGCTGGTTCCTATTAAGTTTTTTCATGTGTACTTTGTTTTGGTTTACCCAACTATTATTTATTATACTTATTGTCCACTGCCCTCACCTCCAGTTAATCCTTTAATCTCCCATATCTTTCACATAGCAAATATTATACAACACATCAAATTTTATTTATATTCTTTTTGCCTAGCCCTCTTTTTTGGTTTTATTTCCTGACACACCTGTTCCCATCACTGTTTAAGGCTTTCCACACTTAGCCAATATCTCTACTTTGTAGCTGTTTAAAGCAAACTATATTGATTTCATGAAATCAGATACCCCTTACTTTGCATTGGAGAAGCCAAATCATAAAAAGTACTATCATGGGTGTAAAGTCCTAGTTTTGATAAAGACATCAGAAATCAACTCTTAGAGCACAATTGCTTCTATAGCTGCCAATTGACACCACATTATCACAGGAACACTATGATATGGGCAGTGATACATAAACACCTGCGTCTCCAGGACACTGAGGGGAAATAAAACCTGCACTTTATTCCGTTCTCACATAAGTTATCAGCTACTAGAACCAATATATAGAGAAACACATCAAGAACTTAGTTTCAAAGAACTGTGAGGAAACAAATTTTAAGTTTACCAAACTCTGTCAATTCAAACACTGCTTGAAAGAAATTTTTGCAGAATATTTTTCAGTCTGTGTATGAGAAAAGGGCACTATGTTACACCCTGTACTAGCTGAACACAGCAAGGAGACCAATACAAGGATGAGACAAAATGGTTAATTTTAAATTGAATAACTGTTGTTTTAAATGCAAAGACTTTAATTAATATTTAGAAACATGCTCACTTGTTTATTCTTTAAACCTTTTTATTAATTTTTCATATATTATTTTTGGATCATATATTTTCACTCCCTCAGCGCTTCCCCAATTTCCCCAACATTCCTGTAGAATTCATATTCTTTCCCTCTTTTATCCTCTCTCAAAAACAAAAACAAAAAGACAAAAAACCAAAACAAACATGCCAGTATAACACACACAAAAAAAAACCCAAAATACAAAGAGTATGAAATTTGTTTTTGTTGTTGTTTGTTTGTCTGGGCTACCCACTTTTGTGCATGACACTAGCCTTGAAGACAGCCTATTTTCCTCTTCCCAACAGTTATTGATTACAAATAGCTTCTTGGTTGAGGATGATATTTTGTGTCCACTTATCATCTCATTACTAGGATTTTTGCATATTTTGAAACTCTGAAGAACTTGTGGAATCTTTGTGAGCTCATGTTTATCAGACCTGTTAGGTTTAGATAGTATTCTTGCCTTGAAGTTATCCACCAACTCTGGCTCATTCTGTTTTCATTTCTTCATAGACTTTTGAGCTTTGAGAGGAAGTTTTTTGAAAAAGGCTGAGTGCTCCTAAGTCCTTCACTTTCTGCACATTGTCCAGTTGAAAATATGTGTTAATAACCACCTACTGCAAGAAGTTTCTTCCTTGAGGGTTTAGTGATACTCTGATCTATGAGTATAGCAATATGCCATAGGCATCATTTTATTGCTACACTCTTTTGCAAAATAGTAGTTTTTTTTTTCTTTAAGGCCCATAACCTAGCTAGTTTCTGTTTGTTTTATTTTTTATTTACTAATATACTTCTTTACAATCCAGCCATTGACTCCCTTTTGGTCCCCCATAATTTGTCCATCCTATTCCTCCTTCCCCTGTCTCCAAGAGGATGCTCCCTCCAATACCAGGCACACCCTTCCCTGGAGACTCAAGGCTCTGGAGGATTAGACTCATCTTCTACTGAGGCCAGACCAGGCAGTCCTCTGCTATGGATGTGCCAGGGGCCTCGAACCAGTGCTTATAGGCTACATGGTTGGTGGCTGAGCTTCTGGGAGGTGCCAGGGGTCCTGTCTATTTAATATTGCTGGCCATCCTAGGGGGTCATTCTTCAATTCAGCTTCTTTAATCCTTCAGCTTATTCAACCATAGGGGCCTCCAACTTTAATCCAATGGTTGGATGTAAGTATCTGCATCTGTCTCAGTCAGCTGTTGGGTAGACCTCTCAGAGAGTAGCCATGCTAGTCCCCAGTCTGTAAGCACATCACAGCATCAGCAATAGGGTCAGACTTTAGTCCTCCCTGCCCCATGAGATGAATCTCAAGTTGGGCTGGTCACTGGATTACCTTTCCTTCAGTCTCTTTTCATTTTTTATTCCTGCAATTCTTTTAGACAGTAACAATTCTGGGTCAAAAATTTTGACTTTGGGTTTGTAAAACCATCCCCACTTGGGGACTCTTTCTATCTACTGGAAGTGGACTCTTCAAGTTCCCTCTCTCCACTGTTGGGCATTTTGGCCATGGTCACCTCCAGTAAGCACTGAGAATTTTTCACCTTGCAAGTCTCTCACACTTTCAAAGGGGTCCGCATCACAACCACCCATCCTTGAGGCTACATATTTCCGTTCATCCTGCTGACCCTATATGCTTCTTTCCTGTCTTCCTTTATACCTGATTCTGCTGATTTTTCCTCCACACCCTACCCTCTCCCACCCAGGTCCCACCCTGCCTGTGCCTTCTGTGATTATTTTCTTCCCCACTTCTGAGTGTGATTGAAGCATCCTCACTTGGGCCCTCTCTTTGTTAACATTTTTGAGTTCTGTGGATTGTATCGTGGATATTTTGTGCATTTGTGACTAATATCCACTGATTAGTGAGTTCATACCATGCTTGGACTTTTGGGTCAGAGATACCTTACTTTTTATTCAATTTCTCTTCTATTAGATTCATAGTATCTAGTTTTATGTCTAGGTCCTTGATCCACTTGGATTAGAGCTTTGTGCAAGGTGACAAATATGGATCTATTTTCATTTTTCTACTTACAGACTTCCAGTTAGTCCAGCACCATTTATTGAAGATGCTTTTGCCCCCGTGTATGTTTTGTTGCTTCATTGTCAAAGGTCAAATGTCCATAAGTGTATGGGTTTATATTGGGTCTGCAACTCTATGCCACTGTTTTATCTCTGTGTTTCTGTACCAATACCATGGAGTTTTTATCACTAAGCTCTGTAGTACAGCATAAGGTCAGGGATGGTGATTCCCATAGAAGTTATTTTATTCTTGAAAATTAGTTTCACTATCCTGGGTATTTTTTACTTGTCTATATGAAATTGAAAATTGCTCTTTCCATGTCTTTGAAGAATTGTGTTTTAATTTTGAAGTGGATTGCATTGCATCTGTAGATTGTTTTTGGTAAGTGTTAATCCTATTGGTCCATGATTATGGGAGATCTTTCCATCTTCTGAAGTTTTCTTTGATTAATTTCTTCAGAGACCTTGAAGTTCTTTTCACACAGATCTTTCTATTGTTATGTGAGAGCTACCTCAAGATATTTTATATTATTTTTGACTATTGTGAAGGGTATTGTTTGTCTATTTTCTTTCTCAGCCCATTTATCATTTGTATAAAAGAAGGCTCCTGATTTATTTGAGTTAATTTAACTTCCAACCACTTTGCTGAAGTTGTTGATCATCTGTGGAAGTTCTCTGGTAGAATTTTTGGGGTTGCTTATGTATACTATCTTATCATCTGCAAATAGTAAAACCTTGACTTCTGCTTTGCCAATTTTTATCCCCTTTAATCTTTTGTTGTCTAATTTCTTTAGCTAGAACTTTGAGCTATATTGAATAGATATAGAGGAAGGGGCACCCTTGTCTTGCCCCTGCATTTAGTAGGATTACTTCAAGATCTCTCCCTTTAAATACTGGCTGTTGGTTTACTGTATACTGCTTTTATTATGTTTAAATATGGGCTTTGAAGTACTCATCTCTTCAATACTTTTAACATGAAGGAGTATCGAATTTCGTCAAAAGCTTTTTTTCAGCATCTAATAAGGTAAACATGTGTTTTTTTTCTTTTGAATTTGTTTATATAATTGATTGCATATTAAGCCATCCATGTGTTCCTGGGATGAATCATATTTGATCATAGTGAATGATGACTTTGATCTGTTCTTGGATTCAGTTTGTGAGAGTTGTATTGAGTATTTTTGCCTCAATATTCATAAGGGAAATTGGTCTAAAATTCTCTTCATTGTTGAGTCTTTTGTAATTTATGTATCAGCATAACTGTGGCTTCATATAATGAATTATGTAGTATTCTTTTTGTTACTATTTTATGGAATAGTTTGAGGAGTATTGGTATTATTCTTTTAAGGTCAGGAAGTATTTTGCTCTAAAACCACCTGACCCTTTCTTTCTTTCTTTTTTTCTTTTTCTTTCTCCTTTTTTCCTTAGGGGTAATCCGACTGTATAAATAGTTTACTTACTCTTCATTTAACTTGAGTACCTGGTATCTGTTTAGAAAATCATCCATGATAAACAGTCTACTAAAAGTCCAGTTGTTCTAGTTGTTCACCAGTTGTTCGGTAGTTTGTTTATTTTCATAATGTGAGTACACAATTGCTGTACTCTTTCCATTGGTTGTTTTTAAATCTTCAATTTTTTCATGAATATAATTTTCAAATACTAACTATAGTTTCTCTATTTACTTTTATTTTCAAAACTACTGGTTTGATATAGCAAATGACATTTAGATTGCCTGAGACATCACATATGTATGAGATAATAAGCCCATGAACTTCTGAACTTGATCTTAGCTGCCTTTCTTTTGCACCATATCCATGAGAAAATGGTGAAGGATGCCTGGTTTATCATCTTCTTTCTGGACACTAATTCTCCTGTAGGTTATGTTTTGGACATTGAGGATTAGAGGTTTTGCTACTGTTGAAGGAACAGTAATTTCAGCTTGTAAGTGAGCCATCTCCAATCCACCTTCATCATAGTCTCCTTTAGATCCTTAAAATTTCTAGCTTGAATAGGGCCCTATTTATACCTTTCAGTTCCTCCTGGCTCTTGGTACACATAACATGCAAAGTCTTGTCCAGTTAATCTGGAGGTATAGAGGGAAGTGCATCTTCTACATCCTAGAAGTGAAAAGCATTCATTTGATTGATTTGGGTGGGGTGGTGGTAGAGGTATATCAGTCCTTATTTTTCCTAATTAGAAGCATATACATTCTCTAAGGCAAAACTGTATTCTGGCAATTCATATCAGCTTCACTAGGCAATCTTTGAAAATCTAATCTGTGGTTACTCTCGAAGTAAGTGTTTGGCATACTACGTAAATAGTCACAGAATCTCGTAACTTCTGTGGCCCTAGATACCACATGTGCCACGAATGCTGCTGGTTTATCCCCAGTCCAGATCCTTAGCCTCAGGCATTTGTTTGAAAGAAACATTACCTGGAAACTTTTCCTTTCATTCTTAAAACTCATAGCACAAAATACTAGGTTCTGAAACATTGTTATGTATTGACTATATCCTGTACTTACATAATATAGATATTTCTAGATATCCTTCTTATTTCTGCCTACTGCATAAATACATTTTTCTACAAAGTCCTTTCATATACCTCCATAAAGGTCTTTTTTCAAGGAAACCGATGATACAAATTTAAACACATTCTTGTTTAGTCTGTACTGAACATTTTTACAGTTCATGAAGAACAATTGAGTTTGAAGCTGTGATAAGTCTTTGTTGTGCTATGTGCTTTTTTCCTGCGGGCTAACTTTACCTTCCACCCTCTACTGCATAGAAGGGATCTGAGGAGGCCATTGTTTGTTGTGGGTTCACATTTGTTTTGATGAGCCTGTTGTTATAATTATTGCATTTTATCCTTTCTAAGTAATTGAGATCCACCTCTGCTGACCTTTTTTTTTTTTTTTTTCATTGTTTATCTTCTAATCATCTCACATCCAAATGAGGGTGTTATCTTGGCTGTCTGAGGTTTTCTTTCTTTTGTCTTTTGAGTAGTCTCCCTTTTATGGCACTCTGCTGCTGAATCCCTCTCTTCAATCAGTTTCTTAGATATCTAAGATGTGTAACTCATCGATCATTTTTATTTACTGGAAACTGTTCATTAAAGAAGCCATAGCAAAAGTGCTTACGGTTTTCAGATTATTTTTGAATTCAGGTTATTTAAAGAATACTTCACTAATCCCCCTATAAACCTCTTAATTTAATTTTATATAATCTTATTTTATATAAGTATACATGCTGCAAAAATATAAGTCTATATTTTATATACACAGTCATAAATCACAGGTTGCCTATTTATAACTGAATTTTGTCATCTTTTCTAGTTTAAATTATAAAAGTTGTATTACTAGGCCCAACAACATTCTTCTGTGATATTTCATTGTTTGACACTCTTATGAGAATGCCTGAACAAATGTAAGTAAAGAATGTGGAATCTGGCTAGCAACATGGCATGCCAAGTTGCTAACAATTTTTTTTTAAATTCATATTTTTCTTATTGTTCATAATAGGATAGAATTATACTTTTACTTCTTACTGGTAGACATTATAGTTGGTAACAAATTTTTGTATGTTTATTGCAAAAATATAATCTGATTTTCTGAGCAACGTTCATTAATTTTACTTGGGTATAGAACGCATACTTTAGTCAAGATCAATTAGTGCCACCTACCAATGGAGACAAATGTCTGGCCATCGAAGTGTAATTTTTACAAAATGTACTTTGTATGACTGTGCAGCTTAAGCTTTGTTGATAAGTTTTTATTGATAATTACTTATGAATTTCTATGTTATTCTCATGGAAGTTCCCTTAAATACAATATCATTTGGTCACGCATGTCTTGAGTTTCCTGAACAAGGTGACCTTATTGGTGTGCATTCTATAAACTATGCCTGATTCAGTGAGAGCAGTGTTTGTGTGGTTTGTGGGCTGACTCCTGAATCCCTACTTATCTATTCAGTAGCAGTTAGGACAATAAGCCAAAATCAGAAATGGTGATACCTTGCCATAAATTACGTGACAAGAGGGATAGGAAATTCATTTGTGTCAAAAGCCTGGGTTTTCAGAGCTGGAGAGATGGCTCAGAGGTTAAGAGCACTGGCTGTTCTTCAAGAGATCCTGAGCTCAATTTCTAGCAACTACATGGTGACTGATAACCATCTAGAAAGTTAACCTTGAGATCTGGTGCCCTTTTCTGGCCTGCAGGCAAATATGCAAACAGAATGCTGTTGTAAGACTCCAGGGAGCCTTAGCTTTCTGGAGATCCTGTGAATAAAACACATGAAGCTGGGATTGATGCAAAAAGCAAGAGGAATTTATTGTTTCTGTGCACCAGGTTCGTCCCAGACCCAAAGGAGAGGCAGTGGCCCCCAGCACCCAACTGGTGAGTTTTTATATGGTTTCCAGGGGTAGAATAGAGCATCAGCAACTAGGCACAATATGATTGGCAGAGCAGTGCACCATTTAAACTGGTCTTTAGGGAATGAGTTGCAAGGACAACCCTTGTCTGAAGGTGAGCAACAGTCAGTCCTGTGGAATGTGTCCCCATCTGTAGGTCAGTTCCCACCCTGTGGTCTGAGAAATGTTAATTAGCCTCTCCCTTCTGGAGGGGCAAGTGTTTCAGGACCTTATCAATGTTCCTAAGCTGATCTTTTCACTGTAAATTTAATAAATTAATAAATCAGGGTTTCCTAGGTGATTTTGGGTCCCTGTTGGTCATGTGCAACAGCTTGAAGAGCCAAGTTGTGATATTCCTTGGAATTCCCATAATGACACACTCAGACATGCCTAGAAACAACCAGAAAAGTGGCCAGAGAGCTCCATTTATACAATGAACAGGGCATTACTGGCTAATGCTGCAGGATGTTTGATCACACTTGAACCCCAGGACTGTGTTTCCTACTGAAAATCCCTTGCTGTGGTATAACTCACCCCTAGCACAGAGCTTTAAACCAAGAGCTGTCTGTTTATTGTAAACAAAGGCTATCTCTTTCTTCTGTTGTGCCTCAACCCTAGCACACAACTTTATTCCAAAGGTAAATAATGTCAACCACTAGTCAGTAGGCAGAGTAAGTTACCAGCTGACAGGGAAAAAATATAAGTAAACAGAAAGTAGTTTTTTTGAACAAAGGGTATTTAAGACAACATAGAGGAGGAGAAGGGACTAAGTCACCAACCAAAGAGGACACATGCAGGGACCTATTGCTCTAGGTGAATATGTAGCAGAGAATGGCCTTGTTGGACATCAATGGGAGGAGAGACCCTTGGTCCTGTGAAGACTTGATGCCCCAGTACAGGGAAATGCCAGCACCAGGAAGCAGGAGTGGGTGGGTTGATGAGCAGGGTGAGAGGGATGAGATAGGGGGTTTTCAAAGGGGAAACCATGAAAGAGGATAACATTTGGAATGTAAATAAAGAAAATACCTAATTAAAAATATACCTAAGATGAAAAAAAAAACAAAATTAAAAAACATTAAAAAAAATAAATGTAAGTAAAAAATATCTAATTTTAAAAAGAAGAGCATTGGATAGTAAAGACTTGTATAACAGTTGGGAAAATTAATGAAAAACATAAAGGGAGAAAAGGGGAAAAAAAGAATGTTTCCCTTCTAGATGTAAGCAGAATTGGATGGTCAGTTGTGTGTTTTCCTGTGTCTCTGAATTTAAGGTCACTCTACAGAGCAAGATTCGGAACAAACAAGCATAGACAGTGAAGGAGTTGGAAAACAGAGCTACTGATAATGTAATAGAACAAGAGGGCCATGTTCCAGTTTCTGCAAGCTGCAGAACTAGGCAGCTTCAGCCATGTGTCTCTGGCTTTATAGTCAAAAGGAGCAAGAAACTACTGGGACTATTGATGCTGGTTGGCTGTAGCTAAGAAATTAGTGGTGATTAAGAAGAAACCAGCATCACAGAGGTGATATCTTCTGGGAAGTATTTTCTCAGAGCACAAAGAAGCAATGTTCCAGAGATAGCTAAGGTTGTACCTTGTGGTGCAGGTGTACTTGGCAATGTGTAAGAGTCACCCTGGTGATACTGGTATTAAAGGCATGAAGGGGTCATAAAGAGCAGCTGAGGTATGGCACTATCAGAAGCTATAGAAGGCCATTGGTGGAGAGGTAGCCTCCATTGCAATTGATAGCTCTGGACTGAAGGGATAATGTTTGGCACTATGAAGAGAGCCTGTGAGATGTTATTGCTGAAGCCTAGTTGCAACTGAAGATCCCAGTGTATTGGAGATGCCAGTACCATGTGGTGATCACTAAGAGCAGCAGCAAGAGTAGAGAAGATCAACCTAAGCTTAGAATGCCACAGAGTGCAGAGCTGGAGAAGTGAAGCAAGCCCATTGGAGGAGCCCAAAAGTTCATGTGTGGAAGGAGCTATATCACTGAAGTTTCCTTGGAGAATCAAGATTTTTGAGATGCCAGAGCCACAGGCTATTTGCTGAAGAAAGCTGATAACAGGGAGTAGAACCAGCCCAGGAAAAAAAAGTTTGCAGTAAACAAAGATGAAAATGGCTTTGGAGATTTGAAGACCACTTTGATACTTATATCAAGGAGATGTTTGTAATTTGCCTAGCTCATTTGCTGTCATGCTTTGAGGATTCCAGTTAAGTGATTGGATGAATCTCAGTAGAGAGTTTGAACATTGGCCTTTTAACATGGACAATAATACAGACTATGGGAATTTAGAAGTTGGACTAAATGTATGTTTTTATTTTGCTAAGGCTAAATATGGCCCCCACAGATTTATGTGTTAGGACAAGCCTATGGAGGTTAGGGAGTAGAATGAAATGGTTTATAAATACTCATCCCAGGGAGTGGTGCTATTTGGACATGTGGCCTTGTTGGAATAGGTGTATCACTGTGGGTGGTGGCTTTAATATCCTAGCTCTAGCTCCCTGGAGGCTTTGACTCTGCTAGCAGCCTTCAGATTAAGAGGCAGAACTCTCAGCTCCTCCTACACCTTGCCTGCCTGGATGGTGACATGTTGCAGCCTTGATAATACTGGACTGTACTTCTGAAGCTGTAAGTAGCTCCAATTACACATTGTCATTTATAAGATTTGCCTTGGTCATGGTGTCTGTTCACAGCAGCAAAAGCCTAACTGAGACAGTGGGATGGTTGTTTCAATATGCTAGTCTCAGAGAATATCACTATTAAGAGGTGAGGCCATGCTAAATTAGATTTGGCCTTGGTGGAAGAAATGTGTCACTGTGGGGGTGGGAATTGAGACCCTTCTCCAGGCTACCAATGACAAAAGCTTCTCCTGTTTGAATTCAGGAGAGGATATACATTCTTACCTCTTCAAATGCTATGGCTATCTAGACCTATGAACCAATAAGCCAGCCCCAATTCAAAGTTGTTTTTTTATTAAAGTTGCTTTGGTCATGGTGGCTCTGTAGAACAATAGAAATCCTAACTAAGTCAGTCTTTGCCAACAGGAGTGAGATATTGACATAATAGGCCTGACCATGTGTTTGTTTGGAGGAATGTGGATTTGGGGACTTTTGATTTAGAAAGTGGTGCAATGCATTAAGGGGTGCCTTTGGCCCATCCTACAAGAAATATGGAAGAAATTGGTACTGAGGGTGACTTAAAGTGATGCAAAAGGTTTTATAGTAGGAAGATATTAGTATGTGGCCTAGAAACTGTTTGAGTGGTATTTTGGTGAAGAATCTGGCTGCTTTTGCCATTATCTGAAGAGACTTAAGAGGCACAGTCTAGCATGAAGAGAGTCAGAAAAATTGCATGACAACTGAAGTCTAACAAGAGCCCAGCATAGACTTTGTTCTCTGCTTCACTCTCATGAAAGAGTTTTGATGAAGTTTACCAAGCTCATAAAGGAAAAATACAAAATATGAGGGGCAAGACTTAAAGGAGCACTAAGAAGTGAAATGGAGCTGGATCCTGTGTGGAAGGAGATAAGCAGCTTAAGGGAGTGATGATCTCAGGGCAAGATTCCAACTAGCTAAGCTCATTGTTATTGCACGTAAACTAGCAATAGTTATGTGATATTCAGCAGTATTACCTGGTTATAGTTTTTATTTGTACTTTTAATGTGGAATGAACTACTATCCGGGAATGGAGGGTCCTCTTGTGATCCAGAACTTGAGGCTGAATGCACTGACTTTTGATTTATATCTTGAAGAACCATGGCCATGAGAAGCTTATAGAGATCTCCAAATTCAAGGCCAATCTAGAACAGAGAGAGTTTCAGGTAGAGAAAAGCTTAGAGCCGGGCATGGTAGACCATGCCATTCATCCCAGCATTCAGAAGACAGAGCCCTGAAGATCTCTGAGTTCAAGGTCAGTAGACAGAGCAAGTTCCAGGACCACCAAGTTTAGGCAGTGAGTAAAATCATTAAAAATGGAGATTTGGTGATGATGTAATAGAACAAGGGGTCATTTTCCAGCCCCAGCAAGAAGCAGAACTTGGCAGCCTCAGCCACTTGGCTCTGCTTTTACAGTCAAGAGTAGAGGGGGATACTGGAACAATTGATACTGCATAGCAGGAGCGTAGAAATTTGCAGTGGTTATGAAGAGACCATCAGGGTAGACCCTCTGGAATCACTTACATATACTATCATATCATGTGCAAATAGCTGTCCTTCGACTTCTTCTTTCCCATTTACATCCCCCTGATCCCCTTTAGGTGTCCTATTGCTTATTAATTTGATGCTGTCTATTGGTTTGTTATTTATTGCTTTTTTTTAGTTAAAAAATTTTTTTTATTATTTTTTTTTTGATCAGAACTGTTTATTGACGAGATAGCATGTAATGACCTAGTCCCTAAATATACAACATCAAACAGAGAGTCCTGTCTAGAGATGGTTAATCAAGGGCACCCCATGGGCGGGCAACTCCTGGTGTGGCTGCTCAGAGATCATGGCACAATGGTTCCTCTCCTGGGTCTTGCCAAGAGCGTGGTACAGCCTGGCCTGGAATTAAGCAGCATCCCTGATGCGCTCTCTGCAGTCGACTTGTGCAAAGTAGTTCTTGGCTTCACTGAGTTTCTGAATGGCCGCTTCCAGAGCTTCTGCTTTCTTCACTGGGTCATAGGAAGCTGCCAAAGCCACTTGGCACTTGGACAATAAGAACATGCACGACCTTTGTCCAGGATAGCCCTGTCAGCTAGGGTGGGATCGAAAGCCATGTGAAGAAGGGTTAAGGCCTGTTCTGGGATTCTAAGGATGAGCTGGGCATAAGCCAAGTTGAGCACAGTTTCGAAGGCCAAGTACTGTAATCGGTATTCTTTGGAGAGGGCCAGAGCTTCCAGGAGCACAGGCATGGCGATAGTCGGGGACGAAAGAGCGCCAGTACAGCTCTGTCACTGACAGAAGGACGCTGATGACTATTTCTATATTCTTTAACTTCTGACAGTACGTCAGCAACTTCTGCAGAAGCTTGTGTGCCTCCGTCATTTGGTTCTGAGCTTGCAGTACGACTGCTTTCCTGTGTACACCTTCTATGCCATTAATCGCTGTGATTCCTGTAACAAGTGAATCAGCCAAATGAATTTGCCTTCATTCAGTGCTCTGTCAAACTGTATTTTTTGATCCCACAGCATCCATTTCTGGGCGTGCTAACTGTTGGGCGGAAATCGGTCTTTCAAGTGCTTTAATACTTCACCAGCAGCCACGAAACAGTTCTGTTCTGCATGGAACTCTGCAAGATGGCAGCGAGCGAAGGCAAAGGACTCAGTATTGTTCTGATGCACGCCCGCATTCAGCGACTCCAGGCTGTTCATGCTTAGCAACATCTGGGCTTGATGCAGTGCCATGGTGCTGCGGCCGTACAGCCTCCAGATGGCGGTTTTCTGTGCAATGCGGATATCAATAAGTTCCAACAAGCTGTGTTTCCAGTGCAGGAGGTCAGAGTCCTTTAGGGCATCCATCAGTCTGTTGGCCTTTTTCCCAGCAAAACCTTCATGTTCAAAACGTTTTCAGCTCAACGCACAGTCTCCTGCATTATTTTGACCACCTGATTCTCACTGGACCAGAGGACAAAAGTAATGGGGAAGAAGGTTATGGTGGGAGCCTGAGATATGCTGCTCTCAACCTGGCTGCCCTGCACTGCCTCTTCTGTCACTATTAAAAGGCAGAGCTCGCCCTGCAGGAGGCAATTAGGATTGCCCAGGAGTCCAAGGATCACGTGTGTCTGCAGCACTGTTTGAGCTGGCTTTATGTGCTGGGGCAGAAGAGAGCCCATAGCTATGTTCTGTTGGAGCACTCTGTGAAGAATGCAGTACATTTTGGGTTATTTATTGCTTTTATTATGTTTAGGGATGTATCTTGTATCCTTCTATTCTGGAGGACTTTTAACAAGAAGTTGTGTAGGGTTTTTCAGCATCCAAAAGATGATAATTTTTTTACTTATTTTTATTTTATTTATTTTTTTTCTATTTTGGTGGATTGAGTTGATGGGCTTTGCTATCTATCAACACCTGAATCCCTGAAATGAAGCGTACTTGAACATCCTAGATGGTGTCTTTGATGTGTTCTTGGATTCTGTGTGTGATATTTGAATTTTCATGATGGAACTTCTTCTCTGATTCCCTTTCCATGTTGTGTGTTTGTGTGATTTAATTACCAGGTTGCTTGTGGCCTCAGAGAAGGAGTTTGGCCATGATCATTCTGTTTCTATTTAGTTGAATATTTAGAGGACTATTGGTATTAGGTCTTCATTAAAAGTCTTGGAGAATTCTGCACTAAAAGCATGTGGCCCTGGCTTTGTTTTTTTTTTTTTTTTTTGGGGGGGGGGCAGTGAATGACTTTTGATGACTTTTTCTTTTCTCTTAGGGAATATAGAATCATTTAGTTACTTTTCTAGATCTAGATTAACCTTTGGTAATTGGTGTCTATCTAGAATTTCAACAATTTCATATTGATTTCTTTTCAGTATTTTAGAGTATAGGCTTTTGAAGCCAGACCTAATGATTTTTTGAAGTTCCTCAGTGTTCATTGTTATGTCCCTCTTTTCATTTCTGATTTTGGTAATTTGGGTATTGTCTCTTTGCCTTTTAGTTCATTTGGGAAAGGGGTTGTCTATCTTGTTGATTTTCTCAAAGAGCCAGCTCTTGGATTCCTTGACTCTTTTAAATATCCTCTTTGTTTCTCATTGATTGATTTGATTTCTGTTTTATTTCCTGCCATCCAACCTACCAAACTCTCAATGGGATGAGACTTTGCCTCACCTTGGGAACTGAAGCATGTAATAAACAAAGCTCTTGCTGTTCTCTGTGGTGGGTGATGCACATGACAGCCTCACTGCAAACCCTGCATAGCCAGGTTTAAGGGTGTATTGAATTAGCCCACTTTGTCAGTGTTACCTGCAAGGTGCCATGACACATTAACCAAAGTCAGTATACACCTCCACTATATTTTTCACTTCGGTCTTTCCAGTCATATTGGAAAATATTATAATGCGTTCATGAATGCACACACATACACACACACACACACACACACACACACACACACATACACACACACACAGAGAAAGAGAGAGAGAGAGAGAGAGAGAGAGAGAGAGAGAGAGAGAGAGAGAGGAAGAGAGAGAGACACACACAGACCGACAGAGACAGAGAGACAAAGTGACAGACAGGTAGAAAGAACTTGTGGAAGATCTGTTCCTTCTACTCTTTTATTTGCTAAGAAGGAACCCATGTTTCTAGGATTGATACCAAGGATGAATACCAGTTGATGCATCTCATTAGCTGATCATCTCAACCAAAACATTTCATGAGTTTTATCTATATTTATGTTCTATGTGATGTTTGTGTTTGTGAGTGTATGTGTGTGTGTGTGTGTGTCGTTTATTGAAATTGTAAACATTCTTTGCAACCTTAGAATAATGTGTAAATTAACAAAAAGACAGTACAAATGGAATTCCTGGAGGAAGCTGGGGGTGGGTAGCTTGGAGGTTAGAGTGACTTGCAGCCCCTCTAGAGACTTTCTTTTCATTGTATGTTACAACTCAAATGCAATACTGCTCGTTATTTTATTTTTCTTCTGCTATAGCCCCCAGACTAGAGATGAACCTACTACATTGTGAATGCTGGCAAATACTCTACAACTGTATTACATCCCAGGGCTGGAACCCAACTCATCTTCTGCAACAATTACAGGGCAGGCTGGATGAAGACACTCAACCTACAATGTGGCCATCTCATGACTGGTTCATGAGAATGGCTTACAAAATGCTTTCAAGACTGGGAATGTTTAGCTGTCTGGGAGAGAAAATAAGGAGACTCAGTCTACACTGTACATTAAGGGCTGTTTATTCTGTTAAAGGCTGACATAGATTATTGACTCATGTCACATGTGAAAGTAAATAAAAATCCAGGTTAATGTATGCATCTGGTAGGATTTACCAAACACACCACCATACATGAGTGGACTTAGAAAGACCCAGGCCCCTCAGGGTTCTAAGGTATTCAAGGAGTCTCCACAAATACAATAGTAACATGCTAGTGTAGTCTAAATTTTCTCTCACTGGTCTCACCTCAGTTCTAGTGTACTGCTGAGTGGGGCATTGGGCTATGCACAGACAGGCTGGTCTCCAGTTGAGCTGTGGTCTGATCCCCAGAAGGGTGATAATTCACCTACATGATATGGTAGACATGCCCTCTTGCTCCTGGAACTCTGGCTCCTGCCTAAGATACCACCCCCCACAGCACCCACATGGGAAGCATGGCTAGAAGTAAAGTAGGCAATTTTCCAAACTTCTTACCTTCAGTCTAAACTCCTCCCCAGTTACCTAGCAACAGTACAGAATGAATATAAGGGTGGCTCCTTGGCTCCACCTCGCTCTCTTGTCTCTCTTACTTCTTGCTCTCACCCTCTCTCCTCTCTGTCTTCTCCTCCCCTGTCTCCTCTCATCTCACTCTCTCCTTCTTACTCTCTCTTTCTCTCTAGCCTTCCCCCGTCTCTCTCTCTTGCTCTCTCTCTCTCTCCCTTCTATCTTTCCCATGTGTTTCTATAATAAAGCTCTAAAATCATAGATTGTCTCTGTTCATCAAGGCTACACTCACTCTCAATAGACTGGAAACCTCTCCTCATCCCTCTCTCCCATAACCCCAGGGCTTTTGAGAGTAGCCCCAGGGCTCCCACGTTGGGCTGCCCATTGACCACCCAACAAAGAGTTAGTCAGAGGCTTGGATGGCCACCTGGGGCTGAGTGGAAAGAGTCTGGCAGCCCTCCCATGTCCACCTGACCAGAGCATAGATGGGACTCTGGTTGGGCTTTGGGTCTTTCCTCTCTCTCTTCACCAGGGCCCCCTTTTAGCTTCCACACTGCTGATGAACTTCTGTCACTTCATGAAAATTAGAAGACCTAAAGTAGAGAGTAGCCAAGGCCTCTATCCTGATACTCTGCTGAGATTTTAAATGTTCTGGTGTGTCAATACTATTTGTAGATTACTTCCTCCACACTATAATGCTCTGAATAATCTCCAGTCTCAATTAATTATTTCTATTCCATTAATTGGACAGCAGTCATCTGGAAGAAGCTCTTCCTCAGTATACTCCCAGATATGCTATGGGAAAAGGTCAGCTGCACCTGTGTCTCCTAGGTTCCCCACTTGCACGGACATGCTCTCTACCAGAAACATGTGGCCACAGCTGCAGGCTCCACTCACGGTGGCTGCTCTTGAGCTTCCTCCCCACATTGCTCATGTTGATACTTTTGTTCTTACTAAGATGGTTTCATCAGCCCAACACAGCCTACAGGAGGCCAGACTCAATTCTGAATTTTAAGGATATGCGTAATCTACATGGTCATCCTAGATTAGAGGTGAAAGATCTGCTCTAAAATTGAAAATAAGGGATGCTGGGGTATGATCCTGAGTACACAGTGAGCAGTGGTAACACCAGAGCCCTGCATACATGCCAGGCAGCCTAGGAGAATGAGCATGCACAGCTCAAGCACCTGCACCTACACATCTCCTGAGATTTCTCCACTTACTTGGAGGTGATCCAGTCAACCTAATATAGCACATGCACTAGAAGGAGAATTGGTACCTGCAGAAGGTGTGGGGATGCCTCACAGGTTAGGGAATCTACTGCTCTCTCAAAAGACCCACATGGGTCCTAACAGTCATGTAAAACAGGGGTTATTATTCCTTCTTCTGGCCTCTGAGTTTACTACACTCAGGAAGTGCTGCAGACATACAGTAGGAAAAACAAACATTCACATAAATAACAATATCTCTAAACAGCACAAAAACAAAACAATCAAACCAAAAAACCACAGGAAATGTGTGTTCAAGAACAACATCATCTACCAAATGACATTTCAAAGCCTGACTTAGAAAGGCATTATCTCTATTGTGTGGTTGTCACTGATGCTGTATTGCAGGCAAAACTGAGGTACATGGCTCTGGCCTTCCTGATTTATTTCCTATTCCTTTGGGAATGTTTTTATTTCCTCAGCAGCATTAGAGCAATGACTGTATATTAATCAAAATCTGGTCCACAGTGTCAGTCAAGAATGTGCTTCATAGAGTGCTATAATTTAGGTGTAGGAGAATACATAGCAGCATGGATACAGTATGGAACTGATTGCATCATAAAGTGTGTTTCCATGGGGTAAGCCACATTATCCACAAGAGACCATCTTCTTGTATACCCCTTGGTGACATTTACTTCAATCTGTAGCCTAGGCTGCCTGACACTTACAGAAATCCATCTCTGGCTGTGGGTTCTAGGTTTACAGGAGTGGAGAGGAAACCTGAATAAGGAAGATGGTCTTAGAGTCAAGAGTTGTAAATCAATTTTTATTTACTGGAAATACAATGTTATTAAACAGGCTTTAAAAGTACAATACTAAAAAGAGATGAAAAGAAAAATTCAACCATGAAAACCAAATAAGAACATATAACTTCAGCAAAACCTAAAAAGTAAATAAAACAATAAAGAGCAAAACTTTAACCAAAACTTGAACAGAAAATGATTGAACATCAGCACCCTTTCACTGCATGTTAAGGAGTACAGACCTACAGCCTGTATCTCCTCTTGGACTGCTGTTGGAGGGGCAGTCACCTCAGTTGTTTCTCAAGAGGTGTTGCTAGAACAGGAAAGGGAACAACACCCTAAATCAGCTGGCTCACTGGCTTCCTCCCATTCACACCTTGTAAATGTACTGAGTGTAAGAAGATTCATTCAAGGTAGACTGTGGATGTTGGGGATGGAGTTCAGCAGGGGGCTCCTGAGGTGGAAATTCATTCTGCAGGAGGCTCTCTTCCTGGGATGTGGACATTTCAGCTCTTGCTGGAGTCGCTGAGTCCTAGGAGAGGAAGGCAGTTCTTAAGACACAGGCTTGGTGGAGACCTAAATGTCATCTGTCAGACTGCTGTCTCCCACTACCTCAACAGGACAGTTAACAATGATCTATTAACTGAAACCATTGCTGTTATATACATGTAGGGCAAAATGTCAAACAACACTCACAAACACATGGACTGGCAAGCTGTCACTCAGACTTCTATGCTTGCAAACCAAGAATTGGACAATAGGAAGAGACCTCATTGGATTGCAAGAAGAAAGGAGAAGCCCACCTGCCCACTAGATTAATGACCATGAGAAGCATTCATTTGATATTTGCATTTTGATTTTAACCCTGGAAGGTTCTTCCCACCTCAAGTCACATGACCCTTGCATGACCTCTGTCCCAGGACCTAGATGCTGCTCAATGCTCTGCATACCATCCCACTTATCATGAACACATGCAGAAATGTGGCATGTTATTCATCTGTCACCCTTTCTAGACTTCAGATTAAAGCAGAGCAGCAAGGTCCACTTGCCAATGATTTAGTTTCTCACAAGAGGCTAACTTCCCAGAATATGTGTGTATAAAAAGGGCAATGAACAACTACATGCCAAGAGGTGGGTGACTGTTTGGGAGTGTGGATTAGAAAGGTGGTAGGGGAAAGCAAAGATGAATCCAATGGGGCAAATGGTGTCAGACAGTATTTGCTTGAGTGAGCTGCTTGTCCCTACCTGAAGTTGTTGGGTCTCATGGTTGCTGGTCTGCTCCTGTTCGTCCATTCAGGTTCAAGTCAACCAAATATTTCTCAATGAGAGCCCAATCAATCTCTACTTCCTTGTTCTTCTGGTTCTGTGTGACAGGCATCTTAAGATTCTTCTCCATCAAGAGCTGGCTATGTAGGTTTCTGGAAAAAACCTCTGCATAGTAAGATCCTGCAGCCTCCTCCTCTCATTCTTATGTATAGGCTCAATAACCCCACCAGGACCCAGGCTCCCATGAAGACATAATACAATCCATCTCAATAAATCCATGACAGCTGCACAAACAGCAAACAGCCATTTCAGAGAAGAAGAAATCATTGCTGCAGTTGGAACACCAATAAGGGTCCATGTCTCTCCAAAAGAAAGAGGGATCTCCATCGATCATTGACCGCCCAATGCATTAAGGCAACATCAATTAGTAGGGTGCAAATACCGTCAGAGTAGATCAGCAGAACCAAAGGGAGGGCATCTATCCTTGTGTTATATCACACTCAGCTCTCTAAAACACTGCCTGATAACCAGACTCTCAGTAATGCATAAGAACTATGTACAATCACTCTTCTACTGAGGCTTTTAAGGATGCCTGGACAATGCTGGGAGGGGTAACAGTGTCTTACGGATTTATGAAAACTGAGTCTATTATCCCAAGGCACACTGATGGCTAAAGGCAGAACGGGCAGAAGCAGAACTACAGACTCTCCAGTCCAGAAACCAAGGAATGCAGAAATTGCCATTCCACTGTTGACTTGCTAACTGGTACTTACGTAAAGTAGTCTATCCACTTATTGAGCTCCTGGATATTCTCTTGGGCCTCAATTATCCCCATCTCTAACTTATGCACAGAAGACAGGACCTGGTTCTTCGTTGATCTCAGTTGTTCATAGAATGGATTTTTCTTCTGGGTGGGCTTGGTCCTAGGAAGACAGAACTCCGTGAACATGGGCCTTTTCGAACACATTTCTCAGGCTGAGTGCTGGACTACCCCAGCCATGGAAAGCACATTCTGGATTCTATATACTGGGATGATCTTCAGCTTTGAATATTTGTTATCCTGGTCCAGGACAGCAGAAGCTAAGCATCAAGATGGAGGGTTCCCTGGCTCCCTGTGTTCATGCAGTAGGGTTGGATGTAGCAGTCTAACCAGCTCTGCTCTCAAGAGCCTAGGCCACAGGTCTTTGCCCACCAGAAACCTGTGATTACATTTTTCCTGTTTTCACAACTGGGGTGGTAAATCCTGAATAACTTATACCATAGAAACAGACCTTACACATAATCCTGGAGTTGTGATCAGACATCAGCACAGCTTTATAACATGCCCAAGGGATACAAGTGCATGGAAAACTGTGACCACATAGGCAAAGAACACTGTTAAATAAAGTGGGAGCTCTGAAACTTTAGCACTAACATCACCTTGAAATTGTTGTGAAGATGAATCCCCACACCAAAACACAGACCCCATAGCTTCCCAAGTTTGGGGGGAAAATTAAACTTACAAAAATCATGCACATGTAGGTACATGTGCACACACACAGTCTCACACACTTGAACACACTCACACACACACACACACACACACACACACACACACACACACACAGGAGAAAAGGAAACAGAATGAGAGACACAGACAGAAACAGAGAGCACAATGCGATGCAAAAGAAATGTATGCAGCATTACTGTCTTGCAGTATAAGGCAACAAAGAGGAACAGGAATGAGCCTCAGGCCTTCTAGATATACACTGAGAAGGAAAATGTGGGACCAGGCCACTCTAGATACTACGAGGAGCTTCTAAGCACTCAGGCACCTGCCAGGCAAGTATAAACACTCACCATACACTCAAATCACGTAGAACCTTACAAAGCCACATCCTGTCAAGTGCTTTCCAAATGCATGCTGGGAACTCACTCTCCACTGCCTCTATCCCTGAATTCTTCATTCAGAATACAAGTCCTTCTTTTCTACTGGAGGAAGCAGAAGAGTCCATTTCTCATCTCCCTCCTGACCAAGCTTCAGGTTCTGCCTCTCTGCTATGAAGCATTCATGGACATGTGTTTGGGCATAGGGACAATCTGGTGGTACAGGTTCATAAAACCCACCTCCTATAAAGGATATGATGAGGCTGACATTGAAGACCCCAGACTGACACCACAGGGTTTGGAGCAGTGCATACCTATTGTAATTGGAACTCTGTTTGAAATCGATCAGGTGATCTCTCTGCTCATTTCTCAGCTGGATGAGGAGGTGCAGCTCTGTGGTCAGCCTCTCTTTTTCCTTTTTGAACTCCTTCTTACTTAGGTCAGGTGCAGTGGATGATGTGTGTCTTCGAGCCCCTTTAGGTAGAAGAATACAAAAATACTTTCATGTGAGAATTCAAAGAGTGTAGGCAGACCACCAAAAGAGAGACAATGCCTGGAAACTATTGACACCAGAAAGAGTTTGTTCTGGGCTTGAGATGCCTCCACAGTGGGTCTCAGTTCTACCAGTACTCTAGAGAGACCAGGAGATGTAAACAGCCAGGTGTTTCCTCTGTCTCCCTAAACAAGCTTATTATTACCAGAGAGATGTCTCCCTAAACAAGCTTATTATTACCAGAGAGACAGCTTTCTCAGGATTATTGTCAACTGAACAGAGTGTAATTTGGCTTCAGAGCCAACAGTCCCGTGGTTTCACAAGTCAGATGGTAAAATCACAATTCTCAAGTACTTTAGTGCTTGGAGATGCTCAGATCTCCTACCCAGTTATGCTAGGCCCAGGACTTGGGCTTCAAAAGTCATGCAGTGAGAGAACATGGTCAAAATACTATCAATTGCCCCTACTGAAACACCAAACACCCAAGAAGTAGCAATAGGATCCCTTCTCTGTCTGGGTGTCTCCACTCTGACAGGTCTGTGGTTACAGTGTAGAAATGCCTGCCACTCACAACTGGTGATTAAGAAAGGTACAGTGGGAACTGTCATGGACAGGATGTCAGAGTCATTCTGAGAACATGAGGTCATGGCCTGGAGCACAATTCTCTCCATTATACTACTCCCAAATAGCCACTGAAGTTAAAAAGCCCTGAGAGTGAAATACAGTCATGCCCTTCCCTAAAAGTGCATAGGTTAGACACTCTGTGACTCCTGATGGCCTCATTGTGTCGCCACGTAATACACACAATACTCAGTGAATGTAAATGCTTAAGAGTTCTTAGCATAGCAGTTTTGGTCTTGCCAGCTCCTGCTTAGGGGATGGAGAAAGTAATGTTCTGAAATCCTTGATGTTCAAGAATTTTGATAATTATGGAAATTCTTTGCTACCCAGAGACTCCAGTTCCTGATCCCCATTACTAGAATAGCCATCTCAGGCCACCCCTTCCAGGGAGCTCAACATCCACTTCCCAGGACTTACTCCACATTCTCCAAGTCCACCTCCTTCGACCTTCATTACTCTCAGATGGAAGGCCAGCATCTTTCCTCCTCTCTCTGGCCTCTCTCCCATCCACATTGGCTCTCCCAAAAAGATTGCAGAGTCGAGCAAACATGTTCACCAACCTAGTGGCTAGACACTGAGTGAGAATCCTATATGAGCTTGTCATGAGCTTGTCGCTACAACACTGGTGACATCACAGGAGATGCCAAGAACTCTCCAGGAGACAATAGAGTTTCCAAGAAGAGATTGCTGATGTCATGGTCTATAGCCTTTGACTCCCTGCTTATGTTCATGTGTTTCAATACCAGAACACTTGTCAGAGGGCTTGATTTCTATTCTATAAAGGAGGGAAATTCGCTGACTTCTGTTGCAGGATATTTGATTGCATTTTAAACCCCAAGATTGTACTATATTCTGAAAACAAAAACAAAAACAAAAACAAACAAACAAACAAAAAACCCCAAACAAATAAAAACCCTTTTTATAGTGTAGCTCATCCCTACCACAGACTTTTAACTCAAGAGCTGTCTGTTTACTGTACCTTCTTGTCTGGCTCAGGTGTAGCACAGACCTTTATTGCAAGACAAAGTCAACTCCAGGTCAAGAGGCAGAAGAATTAACCAGTTGAGAGGGAATGAAATCAACTAAACCAATGGAAGGTCTTTAAGTTCAAGGATATTTAAGACAGTGTGGAGAGAGATAAAAAATGCGTTCCTTCTTAGAGGTCAGCAGGGCAGAAAGGTCAGCTGGGTGCTTTTCCTGACTCTTTGAGCTGGCTCCTGAGTCTTCATTTGTAAAATGAAATGCGTTGCATATGTGTGTGTGTGTGTGTGTTTTTTTTTTAATGTATTTATTAGTTATTCCATTCGATTACATCTCACATGATATACCACTTCCTGGTTACCCCTCCACCAATCCCTCAAGCCATATCTTCCCTCTCCTCCTCCCCTTCACCTGGATGAGGGTGCTGCTTCAACCCACTCACCCTTTCCTTCCCTACTGCCCTCTACACTAGGGCATCAAAACTCTCCACAACCAAGGGCCTCACCTCCCACTGCTTTCAGCAAGGCCATCCTCTGTTACAATGTACCTGGAGCTATAGATCCCTCCTTATACACTCCTGGGTTTGTAGTCTAGTCTCCGGGAGCACTGGGTGGTCCTGTCAGCAGTTGTTGTTCTTCCAATAGAGTTGCAATCCCCCTCTGCACTTCCAGTTTTTCCCCAAGCTCCCCCAAGGAGTTCTGTTAGCTCAGTCTAATGGTTGGTTCCAACTGTCAGTTGCTGGCCAGACCTCCCAAAGAACTGCCACTCCAGGTTCCTGTCTGCAAGCACCTCTTGACCACAGGAACAGTGTCTGCTTTGGTTTCTGCAGACAGGATGGATCCCCAGGTAGGGCAGTCCCTGGATGGCCCTTCCTTCAGTCTCTGCCTCATTTCTTGTCCCTGTTCTTCCTTTGCTCAGGAACATTTCTGGGTTAAAAACTTTGAGATGGGTGGGTGTAACCAACCCTTGACAGAGGGCAATATCGGGGTGGGGGTAGGCAGAGGCACAGCTATCCTCTGGAGTTGGTCTCTACAGGTTTTATCTTCCCCTTCACTGTACATTTCTGCTAAAGTCATCCCCTTTGTGTCTTGGGAGCCTCACGATTCCCTGATGTCTGAGACCCACAAGAGGCTATCCTCTGTTCCTCACCCCCCAACCCCTACATATTTTTGTTCAATTTCCTGACCCTTTTTTTTTCATACTCTTTTTTTCTTGGCCCTTTGTACCTGTCTCCCCTCCCTTTCAGTACCTTATACTTGCCCCCATCCCCTTATTTCCTTCCCTTCCTCTGTCTCTCCTAGGTCCCATTCTACCTCCATCTCATATGATCATCTGTTCTCCCCTTAATGAAGGACTGAAGCATCCATACTCTGGTCTTCCTTCTAAGCACCATATGTTCTGTGGGTTGTATCATGAGCATTGTGATTTTTGGGTTAATATCCACTTATCAGTGAATACATACATGTGTGTTCTTTTGTGTCTGTTTTACCTCACTCAGGATGATATTTTCTAGTCTCCTTCCAATTATCTTCGAATTGTATGAAGTCATTGTTTTTAATAGCTGACTAGTACTCCATTCTGTGAATGTACCACATTTTCTGTATCCATTCTTCTGTTGAGGGAAATCTGGGTTGTTTCCAGCTTCTGGCTATTTTACATAAGACTGCTACAAATATACTGGAGCAGGAGTCCTTGTTATACGTTGGAATATTTTTTGGGTATATGCTTAGGAGCGGTATTGCTGGGTCTTTAGGTAAAACTATTTCCAACTTTCTCAGGAACCACCAGATTGATTTCCAAAGTGGTTTTACCAGCTTGCTGTCCTACCAGCAGTGGAGGAGTGTTTCTCTTTCTCCAGGGCCTGTTCAACATCTGTTGTCACCTTCATATTTGATCTTAGCCAATATGACTTGTTTGAGGTGGAATCTCAAGGTTGTTTTCATTTGTATTTTCCTAATAACTAAGAGTGTTGAACATTTATTTAAGTGTTTTTCAGCCATTTGTGATTCATCCGTTGACAATTCTCTGGCTCTGTATTCTACTTTTTAATAGGGTTATTCAGTTCTCTAGAGTCTAACTTCTTTAGTTCTTTGTATATTTTAGATATGAGACCTCTATCAGATGTAGAGGTTTAAACGATCTTTTCGCAATCTGTGGATTCCCATTTTGTCCTTTTGACAGTGTTCTTTTCTTCCAGAAGCTTTTTAATTCTATGAGGTCCCAGTTGTTGATAGTTGATCTTAAAACATAAACCATTGTTTTTCCATTCAGAAAGTTTCTCCTGTGCTCAAGTATTCCAGGGTCTTCCCCACTTTCTCTTCTATTCGATTCAGCAAATCTGGTTTTATGTGGAGATACTTGATCCACTTGGACTTGACCTTTGTACAAGGAGATAAGAATGGATGAATTTGCATTCTTCTTCATGCTGACTGCCAATTGAACTAGGATCATATGTTGAAAATGCTGTCTATTTTCCACTGGCTGGATTTAGCTGCTTTGTAAAAGATCAAGTGACCATAGGTGTGTGGGTTCATCTCAGGGTCATCAGTTCTGTTCCAATTCTGTACCTGCCTGTCTCTGTACCAATACCATGAAGTTTTATTACTATTACTCTGTAATACAGCTTAAGGTCAGAGATGGTGTGATTCCCCCAGAATTTCATTTATTGTTAACAATATCTTTCGCAAGTGAAAGATCTGTATGACTAGAACTTCATATCCCTGAAGAAAGAAATTGAAGAAGAACCCAGAAGATGGAAAAACATCCCAAGCTCATGGGTCAGTGTAATTAACAGTAAAAATGGGCATCTTACTAAAAGCAGTCTACAGATTCAATGCAATCCCCATCAAAATTCCAACTCAACTCTTCATAGAGTTAGAAAGAGCAATTTGCAAATTCATTTGAAATAACAAAATCCCAAGAAAAATATTCGAAATATTTTGGTTAGAATCACACCAAATTTTTTTATATTATTTGTAACTATTGTGAGAGTAATATTCAATGGAGTGATTGTCTTTCGAATTTTTAGAGGAAATCCACATGGCTCACTGACAGACATCCAAAGAAGTGACATATCATTTTTGTTTCGTTTGTCTTTACCTCTCTTCTTCCTGAACTTTAACTGAAAAGCACAAGACAATCAATGCAAATGAAAGAATTGTCCATTTCATGTTGATGATAAATTGAATCATGGAAAATGTATGCATCCTCTTGCGGTTTTACCCAGAATAAAGAATATTAAATTATTTTAGTCCGGATGGCTATATTAGTTTAATGGACCTATTAGGAAAGGAGCATCAATTACTTCTTTGTCATCAATACATTGACTCCTTTTCACTAAGACCATTAGATTCTCAAGCTACTCAGATCTCCAAGCAGCCTTCTGGTAGATACATTCAAATAATGTTAAAATTATACTTTGAAAACATTTTTGAAAAAAAAAATCCTTTCATCAAGAAACCTGTAAATTTGAATCTTGAAAAAATCTATCGAATGTATTTGTTATTTATCATTTTTCCATCTATCTATCTATCTATCTATCTATCTATCTATCATCTTCTTTTTTATTATTGTTGACTGATACAACATCTACTTTTAGACACACTTGTTTTATTACGGAAAATACTACATTATATAGAGTAAAATCTATTTACTATTTCATTTCTGAGTTTGTGTTTAGATCTTGGCAATTGGGTAAAATGACACAGTGGGGATGGTGAGTAAACATCAATTGGACATGCCAATTTCAATTTTTTTGGTATTTATTTGGTCGTTGGAGTGCTGGCCTTTATGTAAATTTTAATTTTGTTTTCTGAAGTACCTTTTTAGTGTTTTAAATTTTCTTGTAATTTTATTACCAGCACATGTGAATTTCATTTTGCTAGTGTATTGCAGCAGAATTTATCTAAAACATGAATTCATTATTTTGAAGTCAAGTTTTTCAAGATATAGAGGTAAGGTTTATAAACAACTAAGAAAAAAATAATTTCATAGCATTGCTTTGAAATATCTACGTAGTCTTATCAGAAAGCAGTTGGTGGCAAATATTTCTTCTGTCACATGAGGTATGCATACACATGTCAGTCTTACATCTTCTTGGTTATGGCTATTTTAACAAGTGTGAGATTAGAGTTCATTGGGGTTATTACTTATGTTTATCCAAGACACTGTATAATCTTTCATGGGTTTTCTGTATGTTTGTATGATTTCTTTAGGAGGTGTGATGCCAATCCTTTATACACAGACAGGCGTTATAATTAAAAAATAAATTACATATTTGAATTAATGGTCAAATTTGAAGGTCTTGTGCTCTGTTGTGTACATCTTACTCTGCATAAAATTCAGATACAAAACACATTTTTCCTTTATCTTTTCATATTTTTTTTCAATAGCTTGGGCATTTCATCGTGGAAGAGGGGGTAGAGCAATTCTAGCAGACTTTGCCTCCTTAAACTATTAGAAAAGTTACACCAGTAAGCCTCAACAGCATGGCTGCCTATACATAATCTGAACAAGGACAACCGACAGATGTAAGCTG
The DNA here is from genome assembly GCF_000001635.26 of Mus musculus. Classification (NCBI taxonomy): domain Eukaryota; kingdom Metazoa; phylum Chordata; class Mammalia; order Rodentia; family Muridae; genus Mus; species Mus musculus. The sequence continues at coordinate 11,336,518 of NC_000071.6, read as the reverse complement.
TCGAAGGGAGAAGTCTCAGGAGGCCTCAACCCTAGAGAAAGAATTCATGCCAACTAAGGGATGTTGAAAGTGAGAGAATGGCCTTTCAAGGGAATACAACACCAACTGGTTATTTAATGCCACGAAAACTCATATAAAAAGTAACATCAGTTACTAGAGACTGATCAAGCTGTATTTATGTATTAAAGAATACCACCATTACCCCACACTAAGGCCAATAACAATTAACACAAAAAGAGCCCATGAATTTGAAAAAGAGTAGGTATGAAGATGAAGTTTATGGAGGAAAGGGAAGGGGAGATATGATATACAATTACTTTATCATTTCAGGGTCATAAAAACTATATACAATAAAAAAGAATGAAGGGATTAATTTGGCTTGAAATTCAAAGGTGCAGTGCATCATCAAGGCAGAGAGGTCATGGACTCAGAAATCTCAGGCAGTTGGCCACTCATGAAACTGTGGTCAGGAAGTCGTGACACCGAAATGACTTATTGTGTTTTGCTATCTTACTTCTCTTTTTTCAGTGTGGGATCCTATCTGATAAAGTCATTTCTCCCACAGTGAGAGGAGGTTATTCTATCTTTTTTTTTCTTTTTTGTTTTCTCTAATTTATTTTATTCTATTTTTATTAGATATTTTCTTCATTTATATTTCAAATGCTATCCTGAAAGTTCCCCATACCCTCCCCACATCCTGTGCTGCTACCCACCCACTCCCACTTCTTGGCCCTGGCATTCCCCTGTCCTGGGGCATATAAAGTTTGCAAGACCAAGGGTCCTCTCTTCCCAATGATGGCCGACTAGGCCATCTTCTGCTACATATGCAGCTAGAGATACAAGCTCTGGGGGGTACTGGTTAGTTACCTGGGGATACATCCCACAAATCAGCCACCAAACCCAGACACTATTGCATATGTCAGCAAGATTTTTCTGAAAGGACCCTGATATAGCTGTCTCGTGTGAGTCTATGCCAGTGCCTGGCAAATACAGAAGTAGATGCTCACAGTCATCTATAGGATGGAACACAGGGCCCCCAGTGGAGGAGCTAGAGAAAGTACCCAAGGAGCTGAAGCTGTCTACAACCCTATAGGTGGAACAACAACATGAACTAACCAGGTTAGTCTATCTTAATTAACCTAATCCTTATAACCTAATACAGATTAGTCTAATATCTTTACTTCAAGGTGATTCTATATCATATTAAATTTTCAGGTTATATAAACATTCCCATTTATAATATCTAATTTATAACACTCTACAACTACTATAAGTAAATTTGAAATAGCTTTTCTGGAAGAAAGATGCTAAGAACTTCACTTCTCATTTTTATAAAGTAATTCTTTCCTTCAATCAGTAGTCCTGATTACTTAGCATCATTCTCTGCTCCCTGAAAAACTGTACACCAGCTCCCTCTATTTTACACCTCATAGACTTAATGATAATTGATTTAGAAACCGTAAAACACCATGGCCATTGTTCAGTCAATGTTCAGTCATGTTTGTCTGCAGTTAGAATGAGAGAAAAGTGTTCTCCTCTGAAACCCATGATCTCAATTTTCTTATTGTCTTGGTAGATTATTATATCACACTTGTCTCTTGACATTTGTTGAAACATCTCAACCAAAAATAAATGGTCTGCTGTACATACACCAGTAATATTGTTACTTACTAGTTCACATTTAAAAGAAAGCAAACAAATATCCAGAACTAAAGCATTTTAATGTCTGTACTAATATTCTATGGGTGGCAAAATAAATATTTATATGAACGGTAAAAATCAAAGTTATTGTCAAATGACAGAAGGCCTTAATCCAGTAAAGATTTTACATTGTTTTTAATTTTCAAATTTCGGAATTATTTATAATAAAATAGACAAGAAATTCCTTATACAGCCAGCCGTGGTGGCGCACGCCTTTAATCCCAGCACTTGGGAGGCAGAGGCAGGTGAATTTCTGAGTTCGAGGCCAGCCTGGTCTACAAAGTGAGTTCCAGGACAGCCAGGGCTACACAGAGAAACCCTGTCTCGAAAAACCAAAAAAAAAAAAAAAAAGAAATTCCTTATACATAGTACCTTAGTTACATTTCTAATTCTGTGAAGAGACATTATGATCAAGCAACTTTTCAAAAAAAAGTGTTTATTGGAATTTAGAGTTTAGAAGCAGGATCCATGATCATCATATTGGAGGAGATGACACTAGCCACATAGGCATGGTATTACAGAAGTAGCTAGTAATTTACATCTTATCTGCAAGTAGGAGGGAGAAAGAGAGAGACAGAGACAGAGAGACAGGAGACAGAGAATGACAGAGAGACACAGAAAGAGACAAAGAGTGGACCACAGACAGAGAGACAGACAGAGACAGGTAGAGACAGAGAAAACCACAGAAGACACACTAACTTGCGCAGAGAGAGAGAGAGAGAGAGAGAGAGAGAGAGAGAGAGAGAGAGAGAGAGAGAGAAGCTAACAGAGCATGATGTGTTTTTTTGAAACTTCAAAGCTCACTGCCAGTGACATATGTCCTCCAACAAAGCCACAACTCTTTCCCAAAGAGTCCCACTAACTGGGTCCATTGTTTAAATGTATGAATCTATGGGGCCATTATTATTCACACCACCATAGATAGGAACCCCACTTCATACCTTGATACTTTTGTTTTGTTTACAGCTGATTGAAACAAAAATTGACAATGACCTCAAAGCCTAGTCTTCAGAAGCAGGTGTTTTGAATTTGATATGTTGTTTTCCAAAAGATCTGTTAAGCATTGACATTTTTATTAAGGATGAGGTCTGAAAAATTATAGATGACAATATGTAATATTGAAAAATAATTTAGTAAAACTGTGCATGGGAAAATGAAAGATATATAGAAAAACTAGTGAACAGAATCTATGAGACACAGAAGTAAAGAAGCAGAGTGTTTTTTTATTTGTTTGTTTGTTTTTTTGTTTTTTTTCCATTTTTATTAGGTATTTAGCTCATTTACATTTCCAATGCTATACCAAAAGTCCCCCATACCCACCCACCCCCACTCCCCTACCCACCCACTCCCCTTTTTGGCCCTGGCGTTCCCCTGTACTGGGGCATATAAAGTTTGCGTGTCCAATGGGCCTCTCTTTCCAGTGATGGCCGATTAGGCCATCTTTTGATACATATGCAGCTAGAGTCAAGAGCTCCGGGGTACTGGTTAGTTCATAATGTTGTTCCACCTATAGGGTTGCAGATCCCTTTAGCTCCTTGGGTTCTTTCTCTAGCTCCTCCATTGGGAGCCCTATGATCCATCCATTAGCTGACTGTGAGCATCCACTTCTGTGTTTGCTAGGCCCCAGCATAGTTTCACAAGAGACAGCTACATCTGGGTCCTTTCGATAAAATCTTGCTAGTGTATGCAATGGTGTCAGCGTTTGGATGCTGATTATGGGGTGGATCCCTGGATATGGCAGTCTCTACATGGTCCATCCTTTTATCTCAGCTCCAAACTTTGTCTCTGTAACTCCTTCCATGGGTGTTTTGTTCCCACTTCTAAGGAGGGGCATAGTGTCCACACTTCAGTCTTCATTCTTCTTGAGTTTCATGTGTTTAGCAAATTGTATCTTATATCTTGGGTATCCTAGGTTTGGGGCTAATATCCACTTATCAGTGAGTACATATTGTGTGAGTTCCTTTGTGAATGTGTTACCTCACTCAGGATGATGCCCTCCAGGTCCATCCATTTGGCTAGGAATTTCATAAATTCATTCTTTTTAATAGCTGAGTAGTACTCCATTGTGTAGATGTACCACATTTTCTGTATCCATTCTTCTGTTGAGGGGCATCTGGGTTCTTTCCAGCTTCTGGCTATTATAAATAAGGCTGCTATGAAGATAGTGGAGCATGTGTCCTTCTTACCAGTTGGGGCATCTTCTGGATATATGCCCAGGAGAGGTATTGCTGGATCCTCCGGTAGTACTATGTCCAATTTTCTGAGGAACCGCCAGACTGATTTCCAGAGTGGTTGTACAAGCCTGCAATCCCACCAACAATGGAGGAGTGTTCCTCTTTCTCCACATCCTTGCCAGCATCTGCTGTCACCTGAATTTTTGATCTTAGCCATTCTGACTGTTGTGAGGTGGAATCTCAGGGTTGTTTTGATTTGCATTTCCCTGATGATTAAGGATGTTGAACATTTTTTCAGGTGCTTCTCTGCCATTCGGTATTCCTCAGGTGAGAATTCTTTGTTCAGTTCTGAGTCCCATTTTTTAATGGGGTTATTCGATTTTCTGAAGTCCACCTTCTTGAGTTCTTTATATATGTTGGATATTAATCCCCTATCTGATTTAGGATAGGTAAAGATCCTTTCCCAATCTGTTGGTGGTCTTTATGTCTTATTGACGGTGTCTTTTGCCTTGCAGAAACTTTGGAGTTTCATTAGGTCCTATTTGTCAATTCTCGATCTTACAGCACAAGCCATTGCTGTTCTGTTCAGGAATTTTTCCCCTGTGCCCATATCTTCAAGGCTTTTCACCACTTTTTCCTCTATAAGTTTCAGTGTCTCTGGTTTTATGTGAAGTTCTTTGATCCACTTAGATTTGACCTTAGTACAAGGAGATAAGTATGGATCGATTCGCATTTTCTACATGATAACAACCAGTTGTGCCAGCACCAATTGTTGAAAATGCTTTCTTTCTTCCACTGGATGGTTTTAGCTCCCTTGTCGAAGATCAAGTGACCATAGGTGTGTGGGTTCATTTCTGGGTCTTCAATTCTATTCCATTGGTCTACTTGTCTGTCTCTATAGCAGTACCATGCAGTTTTTATCACAATTGCTCTGTAGTAAAGCTGAAGTCAGGCATTGTGATTCCACCAGAGGCTCTTTTATCCTTGAGAAGACTTTTTGCTATCCTAGGTTTTTTGTTATTCCAGATGAATTGCAAATTGCTCCTTCTAATTCGTTGAAGAATTGAGTTGGAATTTTGATGGGGATTGCATTGAATCTGTAGATTGCTTTTGGCAAGATAGCCATTTTTACAAGGTTGATCCTGCCAATCCATGAGCATGGGAGATCTTTCCATCTTCTGAGATCTTCTTTAATTTCTTTCTTCAGAGATTTGAAGTTTTTATCATACAGATCTTTCACCTCCTTAGTTAGAGTCACGCCAAGATATTTTATATTATTTGTGACTATTGAGAAGGGTGTTGTTTCCCTAATTTCTTTCTCAGCCTGTTTATCCTTTGTGTAGAGAAAGGCCATTGACTTGTTTGAGTTAATTTTATATCCAGCTACTTCACCGAAGCTGTTTATCAGGTTTAGAGTTCTCTGGTGGAATTTTTAGGGTCACTTATATATACTATCATATCATCTGCAAAAAGTGATATTTTGACTTAATCCTTTCCAATTTGTATCCCCTTGATCTCCTTTTGTTGTCGAATTGCTCTGGCTAATACTTCAAGTACTATGTTGAAAAGGTAGGGAGAAAGTGGGCAGCCTTGTCTAGTCCCTAATTTTAGTGGGATTGAAGAAGCAGAGTCTTAATGGTAGAAAAAAAGGAGCATAATATAGTTTAGAATTGTAAGGGAAATGGTAATAAATGAAATAAAATGAGAAAATATGCTCTAAAATTTAAGTAGAAAGAAACAGACAACTGAACTTGATATGCTTGTAGGCTCCCAATGTATCAATGTAAACATGATCTGATAATTAAAGCTGCTATTGACATCTTGGACCCAGTAGATTCTCCATGAGTCTGAAATGGATATCTTTGAGATAATTTCTTCCTTTCCCTATTGAGACAAATATAATTGATGTGTGAGGCTAAATTCATACTGAAAACCGTTTATTTTGTCATATGGCAAAGGGTGGAAAGTCAGATTCTAAATTTTCCAGTCTGACCTAACCCAGTAGTAACTGTGAAGCTCTGTTCTGGTGACTGCATTTTAAGAGGAAATCTGCTGCAAGGGCTTCTGGAAAAGCCTTTTATACTTCAGATGAAAATGGAAAAATTCATCTGGAGAACTTTCCCACCTACTTTATTCTTTTCAGGCATGGTTTTTGGCGAAGTAACATCCACCCTAGGCTCATAGAACCTTAAGTTAATATGCCTATGAAAGTAAAGCTGAAATGCAGATAGAACCACAACCTAAAGTCATCTCTCTCTCTCTCTCTCTCTCTCTCTCTCTCTCTCTCCTCCCCTCCTGCCCTCCCTCCCTCCCTCCCTCCCTCTCTCTCTCTCTCTCTCTCTTGTATATATATATATACAATATTGTATATATATATATATATATTTCTTCCCCTAGACAGGGTTTCTAGGTATAGCCCTGGCTGTTCTGGAACTCACTTTGTAGACCAGGCTGGCTTCAAACTCAGAAATCCGCTTGCCTCTGCCACACATGTGCTGTGGTTAAAGGTATGTGCCACCATGCCCGGCTCTATATTTTACTTTTATATATATATTTTTTACTTATATATATATATTTTATATAGCATTGGATCATCAGATATTCATGTTCTGTAGTACCAGGAAGCATTTGTGAACTCTGAAAGACCAATCAGGAGAGGATCTGATACAATCATACAAGAGTCTTTATATATATATATATATATATATATATATATATATATATATATATATATATATATACATATATACATATATGCATATATATGACTTATATATATATGACTTATATATTGTATATATATTTAAATTTTATATAGTTTATAATGACTTATATATTTTATAATGAGATGATATATCTCATTATATATATATGACAGTGATAGACATAGATATACATTTAAAACGAACATATATCAAAATTGCATTTGAATAGTCATTTTCAGAAAAATGAAAGCTCAGACAGTATGTTATCTGAAGATAATAGTAAATAAATGCTTGCACAAAAGTTACTTATTTCTTAAACAAATGTTACTAAATGACTCACTGTAACTTAAAGTAACAATAATAAACATGTCACATAGGACTTATGGTATAAAAAGAAATAATTCAATAGAATTATCCATAATCATAAAAGTTAACAATAAGGTAAATGGGATGATATGCCTTTATTAATATAAATGGGAAATTTAAGTATCAGGGAATGATACACAACATTAATTTTAAATATTATTGTCATCTTGGGAATCATAATTAGTGATACAATCTCCAATTATATAATTAATCAAGAAAAGTAAATATAATTTATAGTCTTAAATGAAATATAAAATTGAAGTAAGTATTACTATAAATTTGTGAAATTTGAAAAATAAGTTTCTGTGTGTATCAAGAGAGTTACACTTAAATCCATAAAGAGCTTTCATTTCTCACTCAGTGAAATGTCAATAGTTAAAACACACTACCATCTATGAAGATGAATTCTGCAACAAAATGAGATAGTGACTAGGCAATATTTTTTGACCTTTCTTTTAAAAGCCAAATGTATTTTGGTATTTTCAAAAAGGAAATAAAAGTAGATGTGTATCACTGATGTTCACATACATTTACAACTGCTTTATTTGTAATATATTTCAATTGTAGGAGCAACATGCAGACAAATATGTAAGTAGAAAGACTAATACATCAGCAGAAATCAGCTGCCTCACACATGAGCCACAATGTGCACTGATCTCCAATACAACAGGAATCAAACGAAGCCAAAGCCAACTATCTGATAACATGTGATCACTTTACATGACAACATAGGAAATGTAAATTATTTTTTTTTGTCACAGATATTAACTTCCTAATTTTTAAAGGTGAATATATGGGAGCAAATTAGTTGAAAGAACTCAAGAAGAAATTTCTAAAGTGACAGAAATCTTCAATTTTTTGTGATGACTGTGATATATTTACATTCTGTTTCCACCAAGGCAACCCAGGCCCAGAAATCATGTATTTTCTCTCCTTTCATGATGATAGCATTGGATCATCAGAGATTCATGTTCTGTAGTACCAAGAAGCATTTGTGAACTCCGAAAGACCAATCAGGTGCCGATCCGATCCGATCCAATCACACAAGAGTCTTTATTCATAAGTTCAAACTCGGGCTTAAGTCACGCTGACACACAGGATGGTTTCGGTGGATAAAAGCCACAAACACTCCTCAGGACAAGGTTTTATAGGAAATATCAAGAGAAGGGTGAGTGTTTCTAGTCTGGCTAAGCATGTAATTGGGGGTGGGGCTACTATGGTCTTCATCATAATTGGCTGGCGCTAGAAGCCAAACCATAAACTTAACTTCTGTTTTCCTCATGACTGGTGATTGTTAGGCAGGGAGGGCTTGTAATATGGAGGTGCAAATTTGTTGGGAGAATAACCTGGAGAGACAGGTCGTGTGTGTGTGTGTGTGTGTGTGTGTGTGGCGGCAGGGGGGGGGGGTGGTGGCGGCAGGGGGGGGGGTGCCTGGAAACTGGTGCCAGGCACTGGCCTGTTAGTTTACTTGAGTTCAAACTTGGGTTAGGTTCTATAAGATGGAGTCTAAACCCAAAAAACTTGGTCTCTAAGTTCTACTTGGAATACAGGGATAGTCTAGAAATTTAGTCAGGGGTTATTTACGAGGAACAGAAAGACAGAAAACAGAGCACAGTAGTATAAAGAGTTAAGGGCAATAATAGAACTGTAATCATTAGATTTGATAGGAACTGGAAGGCAGGGTGTTAGCATTCTGTCTAAACTCCACCCCAAAGTTACCTGGCAAAGGCAGGTAGGCCTGACCCACTATAAAAAGGTGTGCTCATACCCTCCTCCTTCTCTTGTTCCTTTCTTGCTCTCTTGGGATATTGCTCCCTTACTCTTCCCTCTCCCCGCCTCACCTCCATGTGGTCATGACAGGCTTCTACTTCTCTACTCTCTCTCTACCTTTCTCTGACTCTACTACTCTCTTAATTCCCCTCCCCATACCCTGAATAAACTCTATTCTATACTATATGGTCATATGGCTGGTCGCTCAGTGGGAAGGGATGCCTTGTCATGGCCCTGCTGTGACACCCCCTTCCCCCATACCTGACTACACCCCCATAGAACATATTCCTTCTCTACTTAACTTTTTATAAACACATCACAGGGTAAACAGGGAATATTCGGAGGAATAATTAACACTCATGGTCTTTTGGAAAAGCCACATGGAACTCTGCTACTATAAGAATTTCATAAAATATATCCTTCTATACATGCAAAGATTTTATGGGGGAGGCCATATTAAAAGTAATTTCCCCTGCTACCAGATTAAATACCCAGTTGCAGGAATGGGTCACCTCTTGGTGAAATGTTAGTAAATAGGTTCATAAAGACATCCCCCTCCCTCAAATTAGAGAATATTCCAAGTAGTGGCTACCCTCTGGAAATTGACACTAGGACCCTAACGCTAAAACATCACATATTTGAATCATAGAACCTGTAGACATTAATCTGGTACTCAACTTCAAGCTTCAACTCTACTGTCTTCAGTGCTATGCAGGCTGTTAGAGGAGAACTGTTAGCCTCAACCTCACCCAGATGTGAGCTCTTAAAGCCACAATGACTGGATTGACAAATTAGGCCCACACTTTGAATGGTAACATACATTTCACTGGAGTACCCAAACAAATGTTTGGATTAATGGCCTGTTCCATGAGATCAAACCTAACCTTAGAAATATTAAGTACAACAAAATTTGTGGCTAGGTAAGTCAAAGTTTCTAGTGGAGAATGAAGTACTATTATTTTGTTTAATAGATATAGTATTAAAACCACTCCCAGTGACTTTCTCCTGTACCCGTAGATCAGAGTCTCTCCGACCTCTAAAGAAAAGCCTCTATTTGTTGTAGTAGGTAGTAGTTAATACAGAGCCTCGAGCATTTCAGCAGGAAGAATAAAACAAGCTGTCTAGTACTCAGCTGTAAATCAGACATTTATGTGTCATATTTAGGCCCAGCAAATTATCTAGAAGTGGGCCAGAAAGCTTAGAAAGGCCAAGGTTGTAGATAAAATCAAGAAAACTGTTTTCCAAGCACATGGAAAATAAACATGTGAATTCACAATTATGTGACAGCACACATAAGGTATGCAAAAATTCCAGCTAGGAAAAACTATTGTGTACTTGAGGAAAGTTGGTATGTAATTTCACCACTAGCTGAGAAGCTATTAGTTCTTCCTAGCTATTGAGGAGGAAAAGCTAATATTTTGATATTATGACTCCTGGTAGACTCACCACACAACAGAACAGGGTTCTATTCCAAGGTAAGTTAAGTATCAAAAACTGGAGAAAGACGAAAACCAAGAAATCATCTCATAGTTCGGTAGGAAGGAAAAGGAGGGTTGAAAGGGTGTTAAATGATGGGCAGTCATATGTCCCAATATATTATGTAAAGTTTTCAAGGAATTAATAAAATATCTTTTAAAGCCTATGCAGGTACCATAATATCAAACAGTTAGAATGCATGTGCATTGTGTAATGAATTATACACTTAAAAAGTGGGAGTTAATTAGGCAATGAAGGTAAACTTGATGAATGAGTTTCCTGCTTTTACACAAAGGTGCACAGAAGTCTCTGCCTCTGTCTATGTTCCTCTCTCTGTCTCTGTCTATGTTCCTCTCTCTGTCTCTGTCTATGTTCCTCTCTCTGTCTCTGTCTATGTTCCTCTCTCTGTCTCTGTCTATGTTCCTCTCTCTGTCTCTATGTTCCTCTCTCTGCCTCTGTCTATGTTCCTCTCTCTGTCTCTGTCTATGTTCCTCTCTCTGCCTCTGTCTATGTTCCTCTCTCTGTCTCTGTCTCTATTTATGCTCCTGTCTCTGTTTGTCTTTGTCTCTATCTGTCTCTGTCAGTCTCTGCCTGGATCTCTCTTCCTCTCTCCCTCCTTCCCTTCCTGTGCTTTAGAGTTTTTTCTCCATCCACTCTTCCTTTATTCTCTCACCCTCTCCCTTTCTCCACATACTTATCTCCTTCCTTCTCCCTTTGCCCTTTTCATTCTCTTCCTTTTCTCCTTCCTTCCCCTACCATCTTCCTTCCAGTTTTTTTTGTTCTGTCTATTCCAATACCTCTAGCCTCTTCCTTTATATACCCTTTAGTCTCCATTTTCTTCTTTATTCTCTTGCCTCCCTTCCTTCTTACCTTCTTTTTTTGTTTCCTCCTATTCCCATTCTTCACCATCTTTGCCTCCTCTGACATCCCCTTCCCCTCTTCTCTTTCTTCTTTCCTTTTATATATTGGCCCCCACTTTTTTCCTTATTTTCAATGTTTCTCTTTATCTTTTCTTCCTTTATCACCTGAGGAAACAGTAAGGCAATATTTATGATCAGAAATATGGCTTTCAATAGATACTTTTTTACTTCAGAACCCTTGTTTTTTGATAGAATACATACCTACTTAGAAGAAAAAAACTGTTTGCTTGCTAAATCACCTACTCAACAGTATTCCATTACAGCAGCCAGAATCTAGCACTTCAGAAACAAAGTACCAGAGAAACAAATGGGCAGCAAACATCAACTCTGAAATACATTGTCTCTGATCTATGCAGCTTGGATAGTGAATTTCTTTCCATAAATAGTTAATAAGGTATGTTAAAAATATGAATATATATATATACAAATATATATATATATATTTGAAGTAGTTACATAATTTCCATTTAACTTGTCATTCTTTCATTGACAGACCTGTGGAGCTTGGTCCACTCATACTATTTTTGGGAAGCCATTTGAAAATACTGTGAAATTTAGGACAAATGGGTATATAAAAATCTCTTATTTGGTATAGTTTCAGAGACTACTTTGTAGCAGTGGTGAACTATCAAGATCATTTCAAAATTAAATTTATATTTTATTCGACAATTATGTAGTTGTTTTTATTTTTTCCTGGAAAGATAGATTACATATACCATTTAATCTTAAAATTATTTCAAAAGCATATATTTCTTATAAAATTTTAATTTCTCTTTAATTATTTTTGAATCCATCAAATGTAAACAGTTTCAATAAAATTGCAAATGCTACAAAACCCAAAAACCCAACCAACTACCAGATGGAACTTTTCTAAAAGGTGAAACAGAAGTATTTGGACAAATTTGCCAAGGACTAAAGTTAACTATAATGAGAAGGCAGAAGTAGCCAACCTTGAGGAGATTAATATTCTCATAGAAAGAGAATGTGTCCCATACATGGGAAAGATTAAGGGTGAAATGCCACAGAATTTGACTTGTGACAACAATTCTCTATTGTTTATATCTTACAGCAGCAGCTGATGTATAACTCCTCTTTGGCTAAAACAAAATGACTGATATAAATGGACTGTCCTAATAGACATTAAAAGCAAGGAACTCTGAAGGCTTTTCATGTTTCCTGGAGAAGGTTACATTTCCTCCTATGCTTGAACACATTTTTTTTTGGACTAATTTCAAGATGCAATGTATTCAGATATTTTCTGTAAGCACTGAATTGCTATATTGAATTGGATGGTATGCAGCTTTATTCTGTCACCTCACATATGATAAAACTCTGCCTTGATTGAAACTGGAATCAGATGTGATAAAAACTAAATTCTTGCTAGCAGAGAGATAGCCATGCTTGTAACCCGGGTCAGCAGTGAGTTGTATATTGATATGAGCAAGTTACTGGAACTTTTGCTCATTTCCCTTTTTTGGTAAAGGAGAATATCAATGAAAGCCACACCACAGGGCCACAGAGCTCTTAAGAAAGGAGGAAGAAGCACTAGGAACAGTGTGTTTCTTTTGAAGTATTACTTGCTAAGTACCAGCTCTCACAAGAGGACTATTTCCATGCTAGGTCACAACTCTAATATGCATGAAGTACACTATTGTGGCAATGCAAAGTTTTTCTCATACCTTTATTGTGATCATTATTTCAACCCACAGTATATGATCTCCCTTAATTATTTTTACATTTTCCAAAAATGGGGTCAAATGATTTAGTGAATAATAGAGTAAAATTAATGTTCATGAGTCTTCAAAACTATGTGTTAATATAACGCAGGTATCTACTGTCTTTGGTTGAGAAATCCTAAGCCTGAACTTAATTTTCTTAATGCAGGAAGTACCTTTGCCAATTGAGCCATTTTGCTGGCCTGGATTAGCATTTCCATTGTATAAAGAGATTAAAATTAATTCTGACTTTCCACTGAATTATTGTTAAAGAACGGTAGTAGACAGCTCATAGTTCTTATGGAGTGCCTACTACCATCATTCTGTTCAAGTGGGCATATAATAAACTGACTCCTAATAACTTATCATCAAAGAAGATCTTTCTTAGTGTTTTATAGATAGGAAACAACACAAAGACCTACAACTGGTCAAGGCATAGAGGGAACAAGAGGCTAAGGAAGACTCAACACTAACTGGAACATATATATTCCATCTCCTCCTCTTAAGGTTGAAAGATCATTGCAGAATAAGGGTGTAGAAAGATTTTAATACCCAAAATTGTGAATCACTACAGCAAGTCTTTTTCAAGAAACATATATGGTACCCTCCTTAAATCTTCACAAATGCTTAGTAGGATCCAAACTTTCTTCTTTCTAGCAAAATCATATCTCTGTTAGTAGGTGGTTCTCATTGCAAACAATAATAAGAAATGCGAAGGATCCATGGCTTTTCATTTATTTATATTAGTAATTTGTCATTAATTTATAAAATAATAAAACAATAACAATAATTTATTTTTACCAAAAATACTCAAATGAAGAAGAAACTATTTAAAACTTTAAGATTTATTATTACTTTATGGGTATGACTTATTTTTTTCTGAATGTATGTACACACATCCTGTACATACAGTACCCTCAATGGTTACAGATATCATTTGATCTTCTGGCACTCTATTCACAGAAGATTTTGAGCAACCATATGAGTGCTGGGAAATCAATCCAGACTCCCTGCATGAGTAACAAGTGCCCTTAGCCATTTCACCATCTCTTTAGGACAGAATAATTTTATTATATCAAAACATGACTGAAAATAGCAGAATACTTGCTTATGGTTCCCCATGCTCTAGCTACCCAGGGTTACATAAAATATTTGTGATACTTGGAAGTAAAATATGTTGTTTTATATATGAGCATAAGACCAAATATGAGGCTGTCTCATTAATTAACTAATTAATTATTTATTACACATTACAAACATTGTACAGATAAACAACTAACAAATTCTCCCTCTTGGTGAAAAACAGTCTTCATAATCTACATGGATATTGATCGACGAAGCACAGAAACTTCTCAGCATACCAATGCATTTTTGTCCTACTAGGCAAGACCAAACAAAAATATTCACTTGGTTTGCCCTTATGATATTATACAATACTAAAAGCAAACTAGACCACTCAAATTATGAGTGAATAATACATTCAGAAACAGAACATGTAGTAATATTTAATGACTATGTCTTAATTTTAATTGTAAATCTGAAGGAAATAAAATAAAAACAAGCTTACTAATTTTATTTCTCACATGGCAAAAACTCTACTATTATCAAGCAGGGGAGGGGTTTTCAAGGAAAGAAAAAAAAGAACCTCCTATCTTAAAAATATTGGAAATTTAGCTTATTTCTATTGCTGGTTAGAGAGGGAAAATTTTTTAGAATTGGAATACTATTAGAAAGTCAATCAATGAAAATTTAATATTAAACTTTCCAGCTGAAAACTTTGTAATATAAGAGATAGAACTGCCCTCAAGACTTATGAGTAAAACTTAAGAAAATAAAGACTATATATTTGATCTGGTCCTATGTTAGCATGGCTGAGAATCTTTTGTTATCTTTAAAGTTTATTAGTACTGTTCAGACTACTTTCATTTTTTAACCATTTCTAGTGTGAATTCTAATACTATTTCAATAGAATAACCTAGCTAATATGTAGCTCTACATTACAAAATATAAAGGCTCTTTTCAAAATGCTTCTGTAGTTGTTAAATTAATTCCAAATACATCTGTATTAACTTGTCTGTTAAGCTTTTTGGAATTGTAATACATTTGTGTTTATGGCATGAAATTCATTCAGTAGTTTGAGTACAAGTAAATATAAAGGGTTAACACAAAGCTGGAATATGATGGTGAGCTCTGGCACTTAACTAAATATCCTTATATTATGGTATGAACTATGTCAGACATTCTGCCTTTACCTTGCTACCAACAACATATACAAGCAAAACCCAATGAAACTGAAGAAAACAAAACAAAACAAGAAGATAGTGTCAAAATAATGCATAATTTACGATTATTGGTAAATCATATCGTTTTGGAGAATTATAATTGCCCACTTTCAGTGCTTATTTGCTTTATTAAAGCTTACAGTTAGAGTAATTATCTTTTGAAAACCCAGTTAGGATTAAATTAAATCCCAGAATGAGCTACATATGCAAAATTTTCTCAGACCTTACTGTCATCTAGCATTTTTTAAAAAAATAAAATGTCTTAAACTGTCTTGAGTTTGATAATCCTACAAGCTAAAAAGAGGAATAATTGTGCCGTGTTTCTTAAATTTGCAGATTAAAATATTTGGTACACAATTTAAAAAGAAAGGTCATGGGGAGGAATATCCAGAGGATGATACTTTGCCCCAGGAAAATGTACAGCTCATTGCCTACGTTAAATGACTATGCAAAACCACAAGAACCTAAGAGATGGTACTCAGCACTCTAATATAAGGAGCACACAGCCAAGCTTTGTGGTGATTTTTTTTCACAAATTGCTTAGTTTTTTCCCCTAAAATGTTCAACATCAGTTAAACATTACCAGAAAATAAATTATTACTCACCATCTGTCTTAGAATCTGAGTATTATATTCCCCATTATAAAAATTTAGTAATCACAACCTTAGAAAGTGTTATGGAAATTCATCATTCATTTGATATACAGACAATACAGAATTCAAGAACAAAATAATCAGCACTAAATAATTATTGTTAGAAATTGCAATAACAAAACTTCAATAATACCTCATGGTAAAATGAGTACTATTACTGTACTTTTCATCCTGGGGTGGCAGTTGTAAAGTTAGTCACCATGGCACATTTACTCACAAAAAGTCAATTCTTTAATATTAAGCAGAAGAAATTATGTTGGACACCGTTACCCACATTACTGCTCACAGTGATGGAACAATAAAAGGAGTGCAGAGAATTGTCATAGGCAGTACTGTGCATAGAATAGAGGCAATAATACCTGTTCTATTATCAGTCTGTTCCTGCATACAAAATCCATACCATAGGCTGTCCTCAGATGTCTACCTCACAATAATATTAATCAATTTAAAATCAGGACTTTATGGAACTGTTTTGGTAATATCAACTTAAGTTGATATTCAATGCCTTAATGCAGCTACCACTTTGTGTATCTCAATGGAACAAAGACCAGTACAAAGTGGTTCTTCTGGCCTTGATTTTTCAGATTTCATGCCCCAGCTAGAAGAAATGACCAGTGAGCTTACTAAGAGTCTAGTCTTGTAATAAACTATAAACTTTTGTGCTAGAAGAATCTAAGGATGGAATTTTCCCAAGACAGGCACCAAAACTTACATTTAAGAGCATTACCAAACTCATGGTTTCACTACATATATTTACGTTTTGAAGGGAAAATACTGTGTTTAAATTCTAGCAGCCTCTGAGCACAACTTGAGGGATTTAAAAGTTTAAATGATTTACTGAGTTGATTTCCTTTGCATGATGATGCCTTGACAAGGTATACTTTCTTTGGTTGCCTGATTAAAATCAACTATTAGGTGAAAATTGGAGCGGGTCATGAAATGAGTGTGTGAGTGTTTGACCTGATTAATGATTTCAGTGAGCTGTGTAGTGCCAAAAAGGTGCAAATATCCAATTTCTGGTCACATCAGAATGGGCTAAAGAGTTTACTCTTTTGATCTGCATTTACTCTTCACAAATGTCTACTAAATTCTATGTTGTTTGATTATAAATCCACTTAAAGATGTTTAGATTTAACTAATAAATAAATGTGGCTTTTTTTTTTTTTTTGCTTTCGACTAAAGCCTCCAATCTGTACCACAAACACCTCAGTCCCTTGTGCGTTCTGTTCTTTTTTCTAATTTAATGATTTAATGTGGTTAATTATCTCTAAATCACACCTCCAGTTTATTCCCTTGTCTGACTTAGTTCTTCTAAGACAATGCTCATTAGACTCATCCATGTTTCATAAGGAATTATATACTTATTTTGTCATGTTGATACAAAGTTTTGCTACAGAGTCCCAGACTAGGTTGAAACTCAGCAAAACAAAACCACCTTGAACTTGCTATCCTGCCTCTGCTTCTGGAAGGCTGTTTCTATAGAATTGCATCAGTATCCTTGGAATATATATTGCCTGTTCTAATCTTTAGTGTTTCATGCAGAAATATTCTTTTGATATGACATTCTAGTGAATGGATGTGGTCCCAACTTCTTTGTCAAAAATAAAATAAAATAAAATAAACCTGTGATGAGAATCCAAAAGACAATGGCAAGTAAAAGTACCATGTGAACGAAGCTTTTCCTTATTCCCCCACTAAGTGATTGATAAAAGATGAGATAGCTGGATAAACTAGACACAACCAAAGTTTACACTGAATTTCAATAATGCCATGAGTGTATGTTATCAAGTAAAGATCAAAGCATTATAGATTAATATGTTGTATGGTAGGAAGAACTTCTAAAAAAATTTTGTATTTCTTAAAGTAGCATCATTCTTTGCCTGTGGTTTCTCTTATAATTCCCACATTCTTTATCTCAAGA
This sequence comes from Mus musculus, assembly GCF_000001635.26. Taxonomy (NCBI): domain Eukaryota; kingdom Metazoa; phylum Chordata; class Mammalia; order Rodentia; family Muridae; genus Mus; species Mus musculus. The sequence goes on along the minus strand of NC_000071.6, from coordinate 11,318,835 downwards.
AAATTACTTAAGGAAATGCATGCTCTTTGAAATGAGTACTAAGATCACCTCTCATTCATGTGGAGTAGAGTCTTGGGGATGACTTTACTTTAAGAATAATTTTTACCCTAAAATATGTAAGTACAAACCTATTCTCTGAGAATTTACATGCAGATTCACTTACACATTGAATATATACAATCAGTATAATGTATTTTTATATCTACCATACATTTATTTTTTTTTAGCTGTGTAAGTTACTAAACAGTTTTGGCTATTAAACTTCAGTTAAATATCATTTATTGCTGACGACAATAACTGCTTACTGATAGGAGCTCGGTATTGGCTGTTCCCTGAGAGGTTGTACAAGTACCTGACCAATTCAGATGCAGATACAGCCAACCATCAGAAGGAGCCCAGGGACCCCCAAGGAAGAGGTAGGAGAACGACTTTAGGAGCTGAAGGGGATTGTAATCTCATAGGAAGAACAATATTAGCTAACTGGACCACCCAGAGCTTCCAGGTATTAGACTGCCAACCAAAGAGTATACAGGAGGGAGCCATGACTCCCTCATGATACATATGTAGCAGAAGAAGGCCTTATCTGAAATAAATGGGAAGAAAGGTCCTTGGTCCTGTGGAGTCTTGATGCCCCAGCATAGGGTAATTCTAGAGCAGTGAAGCAGGAGTAGGTGAGTGGGTAGAGGAACTCCCTCGTATAGGCAAAGGGGATGGGGGAGAAGACAGATAGGATGGGTGGGTTGTGAAGGGGTAACCGGTAAGGGGTATATCGTTTGAAATGTAAGTGAATAAAATGATTAATAAAAATAATATTTCTTATCATTCAGAGAGCATTGCCCAAATAATGTATGTGCAAGAGGGCATGCCCCATGGTCCCAAGTGATATGATGATGTTGCTATTATAACTTTCCATGATGCTACATCCATAGGAAACTGTTTACTATTCCTTCTTGGAAGGTAGATTTATCGTGAACATAATGACTAAATGACTAGAAATAAAGATTAAGCTTGGCATTATTAAAATGCCTTAAAATTTCAAGAGAATTTCGTAGCCATTCAGGGATATACCTGAAAGGGAGGTTGGGAATGAAATAGGATGGGCGGGCAAGAGAAGAAGGAAGCCAAGACAAAGGTTCTCTGATCAAGGCTCAAAGTTTAATTTTCAGCTGTGCGTTTATATAGGGGAAACCCAAAGACCCATCCTTTGTTTCAGCTAGGTTGTGTTGCTTGGTTTCAGCTGGATTCTGTGGCAGAACAAACTCAGCAGCTCAGCAGGCAGTCTGCTTCTGCAGGTGGGCAAGGCAGGAGATTTTTATCTAGGTCAGAAGACTCCACCCAGTTTGGTGGAAGATGGACTGTGGCAAACAGTTAAGGTCTGATTAGCCTGCTCAGGACTGAAGGGGAGGGCACAGATCTTTTTTGAAAATAACAAAACAAAACAAAACAAACAAACAAAAAACTGCCTTAGAATGAAAGACCTATCCTTGAGATGTGAGTTTTCACATGAATAGAGGACCTCCTTGCAGGAGTCTTCCTGTGTGTAAGTATCTGATCACAACGGAAACAAAATAAGAAAAATTTACATGCTATGAATGTGGAAACAAACTTAGAGATCTCACTCACACAATAATCAACATTCTTTTAGACTGTACCAAGAGTTCCCCCTAATACTCATGTTCTTGGCTTTTGAAGCTATGTTGCCAAAAATCAGGGCACAACTCACTGTTGCCAGGTGTGCCATGTCTCACAGGCTGCCAGAGAAACCCTGAAGGCTGTTTGTAAGATGTCATGCTTGTGGTGGGCTGGGTATTTCCTAAGACTTTAATATACACAAAGGTAGCTTGTAATAATTACTTGAAATGGAGAACAATATAGCTTGAATGTTAAAATTTTAGATGAAAACTACATTGCCATACCTGCAAAGAAAATACATTGAGTGTAAGATAAAAATGAAAGATTTAGGAAGATGATTGTGCATACTATTTTGTAAGTTGTGGAGCAGAATACATGTAGCTTGGTTTTGAGAATTCCCACCCCTTGATTCTTGTAGATATCAATGCATTCTTTAATTAAATACTTATTTAAAATAGTGAATTTTATACTGATTACCCTGGATAATGCTCAGATTTCTTATCAGTTAGATTGAGAAATGCCCATTGGACTTTCATTGCATCTTGAGTATACTATTTCTGTCATTGAAATAGCTTTACACATTTGAATTTTAATTTTCTTCATCAGAACCTACAAACTTTCTCATATTTCCGTGAAAATTTGGTACCAGAGAGTATTTCTGCAGCTCACATTCCTGAACTAGAAATTGATGTAAGCGACTGTGATGCCCATGACTCCTAAGAGAATTGTTCTTATCCTTTACTCTCAAATTTCATAAGATTTAGAGATAAGATGAGCAATTATGAAATAAGCACATCAGACACAGTTTTGTATTTTTATGAAAAAGATGTTTCAACGGACTATGGATACACTTGATCCAAAATATGCAACTGCAACTTTGGTCAGAGAATTGTGAGAGATCAGCTTACAGTGTAGATTCTCATGTGGATGGAAGATATGCGACACACATTCCTTAAGTCATGCACAAATGTGATAACATACAGTGGTTTATAAGACAACTTTAAATGTTGTGAGTTCCTTGAAGATAAAGATTGTTCCTTATTCATATATGTACATATTACACACACAGTATGTCCCTGAAAAGTTCTTTATGATGAAGTTATGCTTATTGAATTTGCTGTTTTGAGTTATACTACTTCACTAGAGTGAATATAGAAGTCTGTAAACCTAGGTCAGTGCCATGCGTAGGAATCCCATGAAGAGCTTAATAAAATATCTCATTTTTTTCTATGATATTCTTTTTCTATGTGACATAGACAATTAATTCAATTAGGAATGAGTTAGCAGTATAAAATAAAAATAAGGTAAAAAAGAGGAAAAATATAACAGAAATTTTGGTTATAAAAAGAAAAGTAGCAACTAAGAAAAGAAAAGGTTATATTTATTTAACATTTTTTAGGTTTTTCTTTAATAAGATATCTTCTTTATTTATATTTCAAATGTTATCCCCTTTTCTAGTTTCCCCTCTGAAAATCCCCTATCCCCTACCCTCTCCCCCTGCTCCCCAACCCACCCACTCCCAATCCTGGCCCTGACATTCCCCTATACTGGGGCATAGAGCCTTCACAGGACCAAGGGCTTCTCCTCCAATTGATGTCTGACTAGGCCAACCTCTGCTATGAATATAGCTAGAGCCACAAGTTCCACCATGTGTTTTCTTTGATTGGTGGTATAGTTCCAAGAAGCTCTGAAAGTACTGGTTAGAAACTTTTTATATAATTATATAACGTTGCAATTATATAGTAGCAAAATCAATATTCATTTAATTTTATTGGAATTAAACTTAAAGACAGTAAAGATTAAGCAAAAGAAACTGCAGAATATATATTCATTTAACCAGCCATTAGCAATTTGATTTTTGAAATATGTACCTTAATTTAAAATATCATTAGAAAATAAGCTGAATTCTTCTTGGAAGAGGATAGCTGATTTTAATTCATAAAAGTTGTCTTCTTTTCTTTCAGGTTGTGACAAAACATTCTTACCAAAGAAAGCAGTATACATGAGAGGAAAAGTTTCTTTAGCTGAAAATTCTAGATTATAGTACATGTCAGTAAGAAAGGCAAAATAGCATGGAAGTTAAAGTATTGCTCCACAACCTTAGAGCAGAGAAAATAGATGGATGCATTCTTCAAGTATTGAACTGACTTTCCTTCTCAATCAATCCCAGTTTATTCAGTCCAAGAGTGCTCCCTATATTCAAGGTAAGTGCTCCGACCACCATTAAACAATTAAGAAAATTCCTACCAGTCATATCCACAGACCAAACTTATTGAGGAAATTCCTCATTGAGAATCTCTTTCGAGGTGTTTTTATACTCTTTCAAGCTGACAGTTAAAACTATTGCATAAGTATTCTCTTTCTCTCCCTAAGTGCACCCAAACCAAGCCAATATTTAAAGAAACAAAATGAGAACAAAGATAGAAATAACTCACAACAAAGGTCTTCCTATTGTCCATAGACACTCAAAGACTCATTTAGGTTCATATTTTATATAACTAGACTATAGCCCATCACAGGCTGCTTAGATGTTCATACAAGACTTTCTTGGAGAAAGTATATCTTCTATCATTTTTTTTTTTTTAGTTTAAACAAATTTGAGTTCTTTGTAAAGTTTCGCTATTAGAGCTTGGCGACTCTTATAGAAGAATAGGAATGATTGGGGCCAGAAATGGGATAGAAACTCCACAGGAAGACCAACAGAATCAACTAACCTGGACTCTTCAGGCTTTCAGGAGTCTTTACCACCAATCAAAGAACATACATTGGGTGGGCCTGCTAGACCTCCCCACCCATATGTAGCAGATGTGCAGGGTAGTCTTCATCTGGGCCTGGAACAACTAGAACAGGGACTGTCCTAAAAGCTATTGGCTGTACTTGAGACGTGTCCTTCTAGCTGTGCTGCCTTGTCTTGTCTCACTGGAAGAGGAGATGCCTAGCTGTGCTGCCTTGTCTTGTCTCACTGGAAGAGGAGATGCCTAGCCTTGCAGAAGTGTCCGGATTAGAGGATACCCAGGGGAGCCCCACCCACTCAGAGGAAAAGGGGAGGGGTGACCAGGAAGTGGGTAGCAGTGAGTAGGATGTAAAGTGAATAAGGAAAACAATAAAATAAATTAAAAAAAAAACAAAAGCAAGATCAAAACAAACATATGATTTGAGCATTTTGATTTTGTGGTAGTTATTTTGCAGACTTTGTAGTAGCATAGAGTCTGTAGGTTCCTGCTTCACTCTGATGGCTGTTATTAGAAATCATCATGAGTTTACCAAATGTAATCTATGAGGAAAGCCTTCAGCTAGCTACTACCAAGTGAAACCTGGGATTTAGCAGTTGAAATACTTGGTTAAAGAACACGAGTAACTAACTTTGCCTTTTGAATAAATGCTTTCCACAGCTTCTCCTTTTACAGATGTGTTTATTATTCACTGTAGCATATCTTATGCTTTTTGCTGTTTTTCAGTGTTTGTTAATGCACAATATGAATAAATTGTGTTACCAAATTACATTTCCCAAAGTAAATTTTGTGAATTTTGATTGAATGCTTTGATTTTTTACAAATTACTAAAATGTATACCACCAAAAAATATATGTATAATAAAAATTTAATACAATTATTGTTAATAATAAATAATGTTTCCTATTTATTGTCATTTCCTTCATCTATTGATTGTTTCTTTCCTATGTTTTCCCCTTACAGAGCTGACATAGATGAATCTTTAGTCATGGACTGAAGAGATAAATGAGAAAAACAAAGAGTTCCCATGGAATAATCACCAGATTTTATGGTAATTTCAAAATGAGAAGTCTACTAGAGAGGCAAACTTGATCTCTTTCTAATAAGGTCCAGAGACCTTTGAAGTTCTGTGTAGGTAACTGTAACACATTCTTGCTTGCTAAAGAGTTTAATTCAGAACAAGAAATATAAGTTAATAACATCCTGAAAGCTTTCCTAATATGATGCATTGTTGTACCTTGTTGGAGATCTCCAGAATACCAGCAAAGAGTCAACTCTGAAGCAATCACACTAGGATCTCTTTATTCCAAGCTTGAGCTTGGGTCACACCACCTACTCTGATGCAGCAGAGCAGGAGGGAGAAGTCCCTTGTTCTCAGCGGGACAAGGTTTTATAGGACATGTTAGGCAAGTGAGGGAGGTTCTAGTCTGGCACATATCCGATTGTGGGGGCCATTACAGAATTTTTGTTGCCTTTAGTGTAATTGGCTGCTGCTGGGAGTCAAACCATACACTTCTGCTTTCCTCCTGAATGGTGGTTGGAAGTGGATTGCCAGGGGAGTAACCTGGAGACTGGTGCTAGGTGTCGGCTTGTTAGTTAACTCAAGTTCAACCCTGGATCAGGTTCTCTAAGATGGAATCTGAATCCAAGATCACTAACAATTACTAATTGCTTTATGTGTGTTTTCTTCTTATCTTCACACAATTAGCTCTTCATTACCATAAGCTCTTAAATTTATAATTTTATCACCCACGGTATATAAATAAAAAAGCTGGTGTCTATAATTAATCAGCAGTTTTGTCCAGTGACCACAGCTGGAATGTATCTATATAACAAACATTTCACCTTCTTACTTCTGTACTATCTATAAAGGTGTCTGTGGATATCAGCACTTATTAACCTAGCAGAAGCTACAATCACCCTGAGGAGAAACCTCCAGGCAGCTACTGGGAATAATTTTGATTAGGTTAGCCCCTGTCCACACCTATGGGTGATTATCTTGGTTAGGTTAATTGAAAAGGGTGACCTACCCTAACATGGTCCTGTAGCATACCTCTTGCTTGGATCCTGTACCTCCTGCTTGGATCCTGTACCTCTTGCTTGGATCCTGTACCTCTTGCTTAGATCCTGTACCTCTTGCTTGGATCCTGTACCTCTTGCTTGCATCTTGGAATGAAAAAGAGGAAAGTTTGTCGAGTTTGAGCTTTCCTCATACTCTACTCCTGCCACCTTCTACTACTATAATTTTTTTCACCATGGTGGAGTTTAATATTGAACTGTAACTTAAAATTAACCCATTGTTTAAGAGACTTTTTTTTTTCATTTTTCTTTTTTTTCTTTTTTTTTTCTTTTTTTTAAATTTTTCTTTTTTTTTTCCATTTTTTATTAGGTATTTAGCTCATTTACATTTCCAATGCTATACCAAAAGTCCCCCATACCCACCCACCCCCACTCCCCTACACACCCACTCCCCCTTTTTGGCCCTGGCGTTCCCCTGTACTGGGGCATACAAAGTTTACGTGTCCAATGGGCCTCTCTTTCCAGTGATGGCCGATTAGGCCATCTTTTGATACATATGCAGCTAGAGTCAAGAGCTCCGGGGTACTGGTTAGTTCATAATGTTGTTCCACCTATAGAGTTGCAGATCCCTTTAGCTCCTTGGGTTCTTTCTCTAGCTCCTCCATTGGGAGCCCTGTGATCCATCCATTAGCTGGCTGTGAGCATCCACTTCTGTGTTTGCTAGGCCCCGGCATAGTCTCAGAAGAGATAGCTATATCTGGGTCCTTTCAATGAAATCTTGCTAGGGTATGCAATGGTGTCAGCGTTTGGATGCTGATTATGGGGTGGATCCCTGGATATGGCAGTCTCTACATGGTCCATCCTTTCATCTCAGCTCCAAACCTTGTCTCTGTAACTCCTTACAAGGGTGTTTTGTTCCCACTTCTAAGGAGGGGAATCGTGTCCACACTTCAGTCTTCATTTTTCTTGAGTTTCATGTGTTTAGGAAATTGTATCTTATATCTTGGGAATCCTAGGTTTGGGGCTAATATCCACTTATCAGTGAGTACATATTGTGTGAGTTCCTTTGTGAATGTGTTACCTCACTCAGGATGATGCCCTCCAGGTCCATCCATTTGGCTAGGAATTCATAAATTCATTCTTTTTAATAGCTGAGTAGTACTCCATTGTGTAGATGTACCACATTTTCTGTATCCATTCCTCTGTTGAGGGGCATCTGGGTTCTTTCCAGCTTCTGGCTATTATAAATAAGGCTGCTATGAACATAGTGGAGCATGTGTCCTTCTTACCAGTTGGGGCATCTTCTGGATATATGCCCAGGAGAGGTATTGCTGGATCCTCCGGTAGTACTATGTCCAATTTTCTGAGGAACCGCCAGACTGATTTCCAGAGTGGTTGTACAAGCCTGCAATCCCACCAACACTGGAGGAGTGTTCCTCTTTCTCCACATCCACGCCAGCATCTGCTGTCACCTGAATTTTTGATCTTAGCCATTCTGACTGGTGTGAGGTGGAATCTCAGGGTTGTTTTGATTTGCATTTCCCTGATGATTAAGGATGTTGAACATTTTTTCAGGTGCTTCTCTGCCATTCGGTATTCCTCAGGTGAGAATTCTTTGTTCAGTTCTGAGCCCCGTTTTTTAATGGGGTTGTTCGATTTTCTGAAGTCCACCTTCTTGAGTTCTTTATATATGTTGGATATTAGCCCCCTATCTGATTTAGGATAGGTAAAGATCCTTTCCCAATTGTTGGTGGTCTTTTTGTCTTATTGACGGTGTCTTTTGCCTTGCAGAAACTTTGGAGTTTCATTAGGTCCCATTTGTCAATTCTCGATCTTACAGCACATGCCATTGCTGTTCTGTTCAGGAATTTTTCCCCTGTGCCCATATCTTCAAGGCTTTTCCCCACTTTCTCCTCTATACGTTTCAGTGTCTCTGGTTTTATGTGAAGTTCTTTGATCCACTTAGATTTGACCTTAGTACAAGGAGATAAGTATGGATCGATTCGCATTCTTCTACATGATAACAACCAGTTGTGCCAGCACCAATTGTTGAAAATGCTGTCTTTCTTCCACTGGATGGTTTTAGCTACCTTGTCAAAGATCAAGTGACCATAGTTGTGTGGGTTCATTTCTGGGTCTTCAATTCTATTCCATTGGTCTACTTGTCTGTTTCTGTACCAGTACCATGCAGTTTTTATCACAATTGCTCTGTAGTAAAGCTTTAGGTCAGGCATTGTGATTCCACCAGAGGTTCTTTTATCCTTGAGAAGAGTTTTTGCTTTCCTAGGTTTTTTGTTATTCCAGATGAATTTGCAAATTGCTCCTTCTAATTCGTTGAAGAATTGAGTTGGAATTTTGATGGGGATTGCATTGAATCTGTAGATTGCTTTTGGCAAGATAGCCATTTTTACAATGTTGATCCTGCCAATCCATGAGCATGGGAGATCTTTCCATCTTCTGAGATCTTCTTTAATTTCTTTCTTCAGAGATTTGAAGTTTTTATCATACAGATCTTTCACCTGCTTAGTTAGCATTACACCAAGATATTTTATACTATTTGTGACTATTGAGAAGGGTGTTGTTTCCCTAATTTCTTTCTCAGCCTGTTTATTCTTTGTATAGAGAAAGGCCATTGACTTGTTTGAGTTTATTTTATATCCAGCTACTTCACCGAAGCTGCTTATCAGGTTTAGGAGTTCTCTGGTAGAATTTTTAGGGTCACTTATATATACTATCATATCATCTGCAAAAAGTGATATTTTGACTTCCTCTTTTCCAATTTGTACCCCCTTGATCTCCTTTTGTTTTCGAATTGCTGTGGCTAATACTTCAAGTACTATGTTGAAAAGGTAGGGAGAAAGTGGGCAGCCTTGTCTAGTCCCTGATTTTAGTGGGATTGCTTCCAGCTTCTCTCCATTTACTTTGATGTTGTCTACTGGTTTGCTGTAGATTGCTTTTATCATGTTTAGGTATGGGCCTTGAATTCCTGATTTTTCCAAAACTTTTATCATGAATGGGTGTTGAATCTTGTCAAATGCTTTTTCTGCATCTAAGGAGATGATCATGTGGTTTTTGTCTTTGAGTTTGTTTATATAATGGATTACATTGATGGATTTTCGTATATTAAACCATCCCTGCATTCCTGGAATAAAACCTACTTGGTCAGGATGGATGATTGCTTTAATATGTTCTTGGATTCGGTTAGCAAGAATTTTATTGAGGATTTTTGCATCGATATTCAGAAGAGAAATCGGTCTGAAGTTCTCTATCTTTGTTGAATCTTTCTGTGGTTTAGGTATCAGAGTAATAGTGGCTTCATAAAATGAGTTGGGTAGAGTACCTTCTACTTCTATTTTGTGAAATAGTTTGTGCAGAATTGGAATTAGATTTTCTTTGAAGGTGTGATAGAACTCTGCACTAAACCCGTCTGGTCCTGGGCTTTTTTTGGCTGGGAGACTATTAATAACTGCTTCTATTTCTTTAGGTGATATGGGACTGTTTAGATGGTCAACTTGATCCTGACTCAACTTTGGTACCTGGTATCTGTCCAGAAATTTGTCCATTTCGTCCAGGTTTTCCAGTTTTGTTGAGTATAACCTTTTGTAGAAGGATCTGATGGTGTTTTGGATTTCTTCAGGATCTGTTGTTATGTCTCCCTTTTCATTTCTGATTTGTTAATTAGGATTTTGTCCCTGTGCCCTCTAGTGAGTCTAGCTAAGGGTTTATCTATCTTGTTGATTTTCTCAAAGAACCAACTCCTTGTTTGGTTAATTCTTTGAATAGTTCTTCTTGTTTCCACTTGGTTGATTTCACCCCTGAGTTTGATTATTTCCTGCCTTCTACTCCTCTTGGGTGAATTTTCTTCCTTCTTTTCTAGAGCTTTTAGATGTGTTGTCAAGCTGCTAGTATGTGCTCTCTCCCGTTTCTTCTTGGAGGCACTCAGAGCTATGAGTTTCCCTCTTAGAAATGCGTTCATTGTGTCCCATAGGTTTGGGTACGTTGTGGCTTCATTTTCATTAAACTCTAAAAAAGTCTTTAATTTCTTTCTTTATTCCTTCCTTGACCAAGTTATCATTGAGAAGAGTGTTGTTTCCACGTGAATGTTGGCTTTCCATTATTTATGTTGTTATTGAAGATCAGTCTTAGGCCATGGTGGTCTGATAGGATACATGGGGCAATTTCAATATTTTTGTATCTGTTGAGGCCTGTTTTGTGACCAATTATATGGTCAATTTTGGAGAAGGTCCCGTGAGGTGCTGAGAAGAAGGTATATCCTTTTGTTTTAGGATAAAATGTTCTGTAGATATCTGTCAGGTCCATTTGTTTCATAACTTCTGTTAGTTTCACTGGGTCCCTGTTTAGTTTATGTTTCCACGATCTGTTCCTTGATGAAAGTGGTGTGTTGAAGTCTCCCACTATTATTGTGTGAGGTGCAATGTGTGCTTTGAGCTTTACTAAAATGTCTTTAATGAATGTGGCTGCCCTTGCATTTGGAGCGTAGATATTCAGAATTGAGAGTTCCTCTTGGAGGATTTTACCTTTGATGAGTATGAAGTGTCCCTCCTTCTCCTTTTTGATAACTTTGGGTTGGAAGTCGATTTTATCCGATATTAGAATGGCTACTCCAGCTTGTTTCTTCAGACCATTTGCTTGGAAAATTGTTTTCCAGCCTTTCACTCTGAGGTAGTGTCTGTCTTTTTCCCTGAGATGGGTTTCCTGTAAGCAGCAGAATGTTGGGTCCTGTTTGTGTAGCCAGTCTGTTAGTCTATGTCTTTTTATTGGGGAATTGAGTCCATTAATATTAAGAGATATTAAGGAAAAGTAATTGTTGCTTCCTTTTATTTTTGTTGTTAGAGTTGGCATTCTGTTCTTGTGGCTGTCTTCTTTTTGGTTTGTTGAGGGATTACTTTCTTGTTTGTTCTAGGGCGTGATTTCTGTCCTTGTATTGCTTCTTTTCTGTTATTATCCTTTGAAGGGCTGGATTCGTGGAAAGATATTGTGTGAATTTGGTTTTGTCGTGGAATACTTTGGTTTCTCCATCTATGGTAATTGAGAGTTTGGCCGGGTATAGTAGCCTGGGCTGGCATTTGTGTTCTCTTAGTGTCTGTATAACATCTGTCCAGGCTCTTCTGGCTTTCATAGTCTCTGGTGAAAAGTCTGGTGTAATTCTGATAGGCCTTCCTTTATATGTTACTTGACCTTTCTCCCTTACTGCTTTTAATATTCTATCTTTATTTAGTGCATTTGTTGTTCTGATTATTATGTGTCGGGAGGAATTTCTTTTCTGGTCCAGTCTATTTGGAGTTCTGTAGGCTTCTTGTATGATCATGGGCATCTCTTTCTTTATGTTTTGGAAGTTTTCTTCAATTATTTTGTTGAAGATATTTGCTGGCCCTTTAAGTTGAAAATCTTCATTCTCATCAATTCCTATTATCTGTAGGTTTGGTCTTCTCATTGTGTCCTGGATTTCCTGGATGTTTTGAGTTAGGATCCTTTTGCATTTTGTATTTTCTTTGACTGTTGTGTCGATGTTCTCTATGGAATCTTCTGCACCTGAGATTCTCTCTTCCATTTCTTGTATTCTGTTGCTGATGCTCGCATCTATGGTTCCAGATCTCTTTCCTAGGATTTCTATCTCCAGCGTTGCCTCGCTTTGGGTTTTCTTTACTGTGTCTACTTCCCTTTTTAGTTCTAGTATGGTTTTGTTCATTTCCATTACTTGTTTGGATGTGTTTTCCTGTTTTTCTTTAAGGACTTCTACCTGTTTGGCTGTGTTTTCCTGCTTTTCTTTAAGGGCCTGCAACTCTTTAGCAGTGCTCTCCTGTAATTCTTTAAGTGACTTATGAAAGTCCTTCTTGATGTCCTCTATCATCATCATGAAAAATGTTTTTAAGTCTGGGTCTAGATTTTCGGTTGTGTTGGGGTGCCCAGGACTAGGTGGGGTGGGAGTGCTGCTTTCTGATGATGGTGAGTGGTCTTGATTTCTGTTAGTAGGATTCTTACCTTTGCCTTTCGCCATCTGGTAATCTCTGAAGCTAGCTGTTATAGTTGTCTCTGTTAAGAGCTTGTACTTCAGGTGACTCTGTTAGCCTCTATAAGCAGACCTGGGAGGGCAGCACTCTCCTTGGTTTCAGTGGGTAGAGTATTCTCTGCAGGAAAGCTCTCTTCTTGCAGGGAAGGTACCCAGATATCTGGTGTTCGAACCGGACTCCTGGCAGAAGTTGTGTTCCACTCACCAGAGGTCTTAGGATCCCGTGGGGAATCCTGTGTGGGCCCTTGCGGGTGTCAGGCAACTCCTCTGGCCAGGAAGCCCTGGGCTCGAGTGGAGTGGAAGGGGCTTTTGTCCCGGGTCAGGCCCGGGCAGTCTTTAAGAGACTTTTTTGTCAAGGATTTTAATACAAGATCATAGGAGGCAATACCCAAGTTCCAGATATGCTAAGCACTTAAACTGTCTAGCTGCTGCAGTTTTTCTTTCTTGATAAAGAAATGGAATTGTGTATGTGTTTCAGACAGACCAATGAAGCTTCTTTAATTAACATTGCACTCTATAGTAGGTTTCCATATGGAGTACATTCAAAGTTGTCATTTTTATTTATATCTTGAAAACCCAGCTAGGTGACAACTGTTGAAACAATACAATTTCAAGAATACACAGCAAAAGTGAGAAAAGTAAAATTCTTCTCAGGCTGCATGACTTCTCCATATTTGTACTTTGTACAAGCAAGCTGATGTGCCAATACATATTTTAGAAAGACAAGAACTCAAGCATATTGTGTTAGGGAAAATATCCAAAATAATTTAAGTCATTGATTAGATGCTGATCTTTCCACAACAACTCAAGTGATTGTCACTTACTCTTGCAAATGTAATTCAGATATTTTTCTGCATTTATAAACTCAAAACAACTAATCATTCATATTTAAGGATACTTATGATATATGATAAAACAAATTTAATTATCAACAATAAATATCAAAATTCAGTGTATTAGTAATCTGTATTGTGAAATAGAGGAAGAAAAGGGGAATTCTGGACAAAAATTACAAAGGATCTGTAGATATAGATTAGCAAATATGTGTGTGCTTGTTTTTATTTTGGATTAGCTTATGAGTTTTTGAGTGTGTTATACTTTTGTAATAACAAAAATTAACTCAATGCTATATAAACAGAAACTGTACTTTTTAAGCATATAGATATATAAAAGTACACTTAAAGAGGATTATGCATAGGGCAAAGGAATTATATATTATCAGTCTAGTATATCATGATGGCTTTATGTCCATTGTAAACCACTGACTTAACTATGTCTGGCCAAATATGGGTAGGTACCTTTCCAGATAATTTCTTCCCACATGCATCCTGACAGTTGCCAGTTAGTTTTTGAATATGACTCATCAAAAATCTAAAAGAATATATATTTCATTCAATTATCTCCAGAGGCTCAGGCAGTGTTAAAGCTAAAATAGCTCTTGATGTTTAAAACAATGAAATAATGATGGCTATTTTGTTTGTTTGTCAATGTGTTTATTTTTTTTTTTCTGCCTTGATTCTCGAGTTTATCATTATATCATATTTTCAACAAAATAGTATTTTTGTGCCTTGCTCATTTGGTCTGAAAATTAAAGAATAAATGTCTCCTGCACTCCTAAAGTCATGTGGAATATAAGCATTCTCACTCTTCCATAGAAAAAGAAACAGCTTGTGGCTTAGTATGCCAAGACAATGACTTAGAACATTAGCCATGTACTTGTCTCAGCCAATGTAGCAAAACCAGCACAGTGAGAATGAGAAGTTACTCTCCTCATTCTATTTTTCAGAACTTTATCGTTGAACGTATCAGTCCACACTTAACATGATTATTATATAAACTCCAAGTGAGTGTCAAAACCACTGAGAGCATGGAACAAGGCAATAGCTCCATGCAAATGTTGCTTAGAATATATCAGCTATAGGAGCCTCTTATTCAAATAGGACATCATAGTTGCCTAATGAAAGAAGTGTGTGTATTTATATCAGTAAGAGTTCATGATTATGAGGGGTTATAAGTAAAAATTTCAATTCTGATAAAGTTGGGTAGATTTCAACAATTTTCTCTTCCAAAACCTAGTGCTAACTCTATTTTGTACACTTTGCACAATAAATTGCAATTTTTTTCCACTACTCTAAGATTCTGCTTCCTTGTGGTAATCAGAGATGGTAATTGCTGGAAAATTTATCAAGGCTGCCCTCGGGCACACAGGGAAGCATTGGTTTTCTGTAATCCTCATTTATTAATTCCTTAACTTCAAATTTCATCAGATTATCAACATCTTAATAAATACTTTGAAAATTTGGCCAGGCAGAACATCACATAAAGTAAATGCCACTGGCAAATAATTGTGGTTTCTGTTTCTCTCCAATTATTGATTTTCTCTTTATGTTCAAATTTTTTTCCACCTGTTCCTAAGACGTGATCTGTGCCAGCTAATACTTTGCATTTGTGCTGATGTTTTATAGGTGGTAACTCTCCAGGTTCTATTCCATTCCAGTTAACACATTTTGACCAAACCTAAAACACACACATTCACACACACACACACACACACACACACACACACACACACACACACACACAATTAATGAGAGTGTCTTAGTTATGGTTTTATTGTGTGAAATAATATACCATGACAGTGGCAACTCTTCTAATAGAAAGCATTTAATTAAAGCTTCTTACAGTTCAAAAGTTTAGTCCATTACAATCTTGGCAGGAAAGCATGGTGGCATGAAGGCAGATAAGGGGAGAGAAAAGGCCCTGAGAGTTCTACATCTTGATCAACAAGCACTTTTTCCAACAAGATCATAATACTCCAACAAGGTTGCTCCTCCTTATAGTGTCACTCTCAATGGGCTTATTGGGGGAAATTTTAATTCAAACTACTACATTCCATACTCCCTGGTCCCAATAGGCTGATAGTTGTATCATAATGCAAAATACTTTTAGTCCAACTTCAACAGTCCCCATCGGCTAACAGTTTTATTTATTTATTTATTTATTTATTTATTTATTTATTTATTTAGGTTTTTCGTTTATTTTGGTTTTTCGAGACAGGGTTTCTCTGTATAGCCCTGACTGTCCTGGAACTCACTCTCTAGAACAGCCTGGCCTCATACTCAGATATCCACCTGCCTCTGCCTCCCAAGTGCTGGGATTAAAGGTGTGTGCCACCATGCCCTGCTAGGCTAACAGTTTTGACCCTGTGAAAAGTTTCTTTTGAGACTCATGGCTATCTCTTAACTGTAATCACCTATAAAATTAGAATATTAAAGCATATCACATACCTTCAATATATAATGGCATATTACCATTCCAAAAAAAAAAAAACCAAAACAGTAACATAATGAGAATATACTGGAACCAAATGAGATAGAATACCAGCTGTGCAAACGCCCAACTCTGCATGTCCATAACTAATGTCAAAGTGATCTTCAGATCTCCAACGGCATTCAGCTTTATTGACTGCAATGTACTTCTTTTTCTTTGGCTGTTTCAACTCCTTATTCCATGTTTTCTTGTCAGATATCCTGTGGTTCTGTCATCTCCAACATGTTGGAGTTTTCAATGCAATTTAGGCTTCACTTTCACAGCTTCACACAATGGTATCAATGTAGGGAACATCTCTGACACATGTATGGCCTCAGCACCTTTTCCTTATCTTTTGAGGGAGACTCCATAACCCCTTTGCTCTATCCTTCATTCTAAAGGCAGAGCCACATGGCTGAAGCTGCCAATTTCTGCACCTTGCTGGCACTAGAACGTGGCTGGTTGTTCAAGCTTCTGTTTTATAGCTCTCTATTGTGGTTGGCTTCCTTCCCTGCCTAAACTTGGGTGCTCTGAAGACCAGACAAGCCTGAAAGACAGAGATATACTTACCCCTGTCTCCTGGGTGCTGGGATTAGAGGTGTGTACCACCAAAATATGGCCTATAATTATATTGAATTTCTTTGGACAAGTTGGAAGCTTAGCTGGGTGGCATCTTGCCATGAGGTCACCACTCATTTTATTTCATTTTAACATCAAGATTTTTTTTTTTAGCCTGTTTATCTCGTAGAACAGAAAATTTCCACTTTCTGTTGCTTCTTTTCCCCGTATAGTGTACATTTTGTATTTTTCCATACTGAGCTTGCTACTTTTTCTTATAAATCTCTATAAGAATTAACACTAATAACCAGACAACAGAGTCAACTCTTTGAGGTTTCCTCTGCCAATGTCATTAATCCAAAACTCTTCAATTTAGCCTTAGGCAGACTTTTAGGACAAATGCAAAAAAAAAAAAAAAAAAAAAAAAAAAACCAACAACAACAACAACAACAAAACAAAAACAAACAAACAAAAAACAGTTTTATTCTTTGCCAAAATATTATAAGAGACTGCCCTACCTAGGGATCCATCCCCTCTGCTGACATCAAACTCAGACACTATTGCTGATGCTTAGAAGTGCTTACTTACAGGAGCCCAGTGTAGCTGTCCCCTAAGAGTCTCTGCCAGAGCCTGACCATTACAGATGCTGATGTACACAACCAAATATTGGACTGAGTGCAGGGACTCCAATGGAGAAGTTAAGGCAAGGACTGTAACCTGAAGGGGATTGCAGCCTCATAGGAAGAACAATAATATTAGCCAACAGGGCCCTCTAAAGCTCCCAGGGACTAAATCCCAAACCAAAGAGTAAACAGGGGAAGCCCACAGCTCCTTCTGGGTATATAGCAGATGATTGCCTTGTCTGGCAGCACTGAGAGGGGCGGTCCTTAGTCCTATGGAAGCTTGATTATCCAGGATAGGGGAAGCAGGGGGAGGGAGGAGGGGATGGCGAGTTGTGGATGGGAAACTGGGAAGGGGGAAATAACATTTGAAATGTAAATAAATAAAATAAACAATAAAAATTAAAAATTAAAAAACTAAAACATTCTCTAGTCCAATAATATTATTCTTCTTGTCTAAATCCACATAAGCTGAGCTCCCATGCTTCAAATAACCTTCAGCTGTCTTGTCACCCTTGTTCTTACTAGTATGTCCCATTGAGCCCCACTTAAAGCTTGAACTCAAACAAAAGAATGCCCAGGCCTATCACAGCAATGCCTCAGTCCCTGGTAACAACTTCTGTTTTAGTTAGGGTTTTATTGCTATGAAGAGACACCGTGACAAAGGCCACTTTTATAAAATTTTAAGCATTCAAACAGATCATGGTGTAAGTCAATTTTTAAAGCATTTAAGAATAGGTGTGCTCTTCCCTGGAGAAGACCATTGATCCCACTTTTGATTATAATCCTTTGCCTAGACTTGAGGCTCATTACCTTTCCCTAGTCCAGGCTATCATGTCTGTTAGTGTTGTCGTTGCTTAGGGTATCCATTACCAAATAACTCACTCAAGAATATACACATACAAAACTATTGCATAGGCAGATCAGGCTATATTTGTATGTTTTCACACACATATACAAGCATAATTTAAGAGAAAAAATCATGAATTTGAAGATAGCTGAGACAGGGGTATATAGTAGGCTTAGAAGTGGGGAAAATAATGTTACTATAATCTGAAAAATATTTGACGTTTTAGAAAATTCTTTAGATTGTAAGAGAATTAAGACAAATATAAATTTATTCTATAATGTGGAATAATACTACTTTTTTTTCTCTGGATATTCAAATCTGAAGCTGAATTAGTCAGTCTCTAAATATAACTCATGATATGATATGCATGGAATCGTAGTAATAAAACATAACTTTCATGGAAAATAAACAGGCTCTTTAGTGCTGGGGAAATATAAGAACTGCTGAGGTAGAATCTGGTCTGTTCTCTCTGCAGGGCAATGCTAGTTTTAGAAGCAAAAGAATTTTTTAAAAAGTCAGTGGTACCAACACTAATGTTGATGTTTTTAAACTGTAAAGTAAAAACCATTAGCAGAAGGCTATCGGCTGAGTCATTTCACAGAAGAGAAGGAAGCAATTGCCTTAGTCCCATGGTAGCAGTATTTCATGTGTGTGGGAAGCCACATGTGCCGTTGCTGAGTGGCACTGACTACTGCTGGCCACCACGCATAAGATTGGACAAACAACCAATGTGTACATATGCAGTAAAGTTTTTTGCAAAGACACTGCCTGGCCCAGGCATGATAATGAGGTTCTGTAAGGTACTGAGAGTATATCCAATCAGATGTGAGACATGCAAATGAGGTATGATAATGAGGTTCTGTAAGGTACTGAGAGTATAACCAATCAGATGTGAGACATGCAAATGAGGTATGATAATGAGGTTCTGTAAGGTACTGAGAGAGAGTAGCCAATCAGATGAGGAACATGCAAATAAGGCTTAGTGCATAACCAATCCGGGTGTGAGACACGCCCCCCCTAGGCCTATAAAAGCAGCACCAGTTCTGGGCTCGAGGTCTTTTCGCCTCTACAATCAAGCTCTCCCAATAAATGTGTGCAGAAGGATCCTATTGCAGCGTCGTTCTTCCTGGCCAGTCGAGCGCGCAAGAAATGGTGCCGAAAACCCGGGACAAGAAACATCTTCAGGCACGAGCGAAGACCCCCTGCTACAGGGAGGATTCAGAACTGCATCACGGGGAGGGAGCAGTTAATAAAGGTTCCCGCAAAACAGACTGCTGAGAAGGATCCGGAGTGGATTCAGAACTCTTCAGCTGAGGAACGGTGGTACCGGTAAGTAGAAAGAAATTAATGTGAGAGGCATGCTCTCCTACGAAATAGATCTGATAATTGTTGCTGGGGTTGCTATCTTTCTTGCCTTGATCTTATATCATGGCTTTAATTGTCAACTCCCAAAATGTAAAGATACAAAAAATAGTATAAAAAATAATAAAAAGCAGAAAATTAAGTCAATTTACCCTCCTCTCGAGGACTCTGAGTCGTTAGAATTGTCTAGCTCAGAGGATTCCAAATGATCAACAGGAGAGGAGGAAGATTTGAAGGAGGCTGCTGCGGAGTATGAAGCAGAAAGATCTGGTCCAATAGGGAGGAGTTTCAGTGCTCCCCCACCTACTCCGCCTTATGCAGATAAGAAAGCAATTGGCAATGGTCACTCTTTTTGCACTCCTAAAGGGTTGCAAAAAATATGTCAGGCTTTTCCTGTTTTTCAGGATCATGCTCAACAGCGATATTATGAGCCAATATCGCATAAACAAGTAAAAGAGCTAGCAGAGTCAGCAAGGACCTATGGAGTTAATGCCTCATTTACTCAGTCCCAAATTGATAGATTGGCTCACAATGCCATGACTCCTTTTGACTGGATGAGTGTGGTAAAGGCATGTCTTACGATGGGACAGTATCTAGATTGGAAGTCTATATGGCATGATCTGTGTTTGAGTCAGGCCCGTGCTGATGCTACTGCAGGGCAATAAGCATGGAGCTTTGAAATGCTTACAGGTCAGGGTATATGGACAAACAATCAATTAGGATACCCAGTGCAGGTCTATGATCAAATTAATCAGGCAGCAGTGAAAGCTTGGAAAGCATTGCCTAATCGAGGAGAGGTATCTGGTAACTTGACAAAAATTATTCAGGGAACTAATGAGCCACTCTCTGAATTTGTGGCTCACATGATGGAAGCGGCAGGACGTATATTTGGTGATGCTGAGACCGCAATGCCATTAATTGAACAATTAGTTTATGAGCAATGTACCAAAGAATGTAGAAATGCTATCACACCATGGAAAGGGAAAGGGCTACAAGCATGGATGAAAGCCTGTAGAGAAATAGGAGGACCTCTTTCAAATGCAGGGCTGGCTGCCGCAGTTTTGATGGTGCAAGCAAAAGAAATAACCTGCTATAATTGTGGACAAACAGGTCATATGCAAAAGCAGTGTACAAAGGGTAGAAAGAGTAGGTTTGAAAAGACAGAACCAGGTACTTGCCCAAAATGTGGGAAAGGAAGACATTGGGCAAATGAATGTAGATCAGTCAGAGATATAAAAGGAAGGCCAATACCTCAGTTTAAAGTGCAACAGCCAAAAAACGGGGTGAGGGGCCCCCGTCCTCAGGGCCCCTAAATGTATGGGGCATTTCAGACCACAGTGTACATGAGGCCACCCAGAGACCGAGGAGAGCCACTCCGGGTTCAGCAGGATTGGACATCTGTGCCACCTCCAGAGTAATTCTTACACCTCAAATGGTGTGCCAACCTATTTCATCAGACTTTAGAGGTCCCTTACCAAAGGATACAGTGGGCCTACTGTTGGGTAGGTCCTCTTCTGCTTTGAAGGGATTGATGATACATCCCGGAGTTATAGACTCAGATTATGAGGGACAAGTTAAGATTATGTGTTCTGCACCCCGAGGTATTGTAGCCATTTCTCCTGGAGATCGCATTGCTCAATTACTGATTCTTCCTAGTTTGCATAACATGTTCCCTAGTAGCCAGGATTCCCGAGGAGACAAGGGACTCGGTTCTACAGGAACTAATGTGGCCTACATATCTTTAGATTTGGATAATCGTCCCACTTTACAATTACAAATAGAAGGAAAAACCTTTCAAGGTATAATGGATACAGGAGCAGATAAAAGCATTATATCCAGTAATTGGTGGCCCGCTTCTTGGCCTGTTAATCAATCGTCACATAGCTTACAAGGATTAGGATATGAGGCTACCCCAACTATAAGTGCAAAATCCTTACAATGGAAAGATAAAGAAGGAAGAACAGGGCTTTTTCAACCTTATGTACTCCCTTTACCTGTAAATTAATGGGGAAGAGATGTGTTGTCAGCCATGAACTTTATATTGACTAATGATTACTCTCAGAAAAGCAAGGAAATGATGAAAAGAATGGGATATATACCTGGACTAGGTCTTGGAAAAAACTTACAAGGTAGAATTTCACCAGTTAAAGCCACAGAAAAAGTAGATAAGAAAGGGCTGAGTTTTTTCTAGGGGCCACTGAGGAGCCTTTGCCCATTCCATGGCATACGGAGGACACGGTGTGGGTGCCTCAGTGGCCTTTACCCTCTGAGAAGTTAAAAGCAGCTAAAGAATTAGTACAAAAACAATTAGACCTGGGACATGTGGAACCCACTCAATCACCCTGGAACACCCCTATTTTCGTTGTAAAGAAGAAGTCAGGTAAATGGAGATTGTTACATGACCTAAGAGCCATTAATGCACAAATGCAAGTTATGGGTCCTGTACAAAGAGGACTCCCCCTACTTTCAGCTCTACCTAAGGATTGGAGAATTATAGTAGTAGATATTAAGGATTGTTTCTTTTCCATTCCATTAAATAAGAAAGATAAACCTAGATTTGCATTTACCTTGCCTTCTATTAATCATATGGAGCCTGATAAAAGGTACCAATGGTGGGTATTACCCCAAGGAATGGCAAATAGCCCTACAATATGTCAGTTATATGTAGGAAAAGCTTTGCAACCGGTTAGGGATGGTTTCCCCTCCTTAAAAATTTGTCATTATATGGACGATATAGTGATTTGTGGACCTGAAGAAGAAAGTATACAGCAAGCTTATGGCTTGCTTAATGAAACTTTAAAAAATAATGGCTTGATTATTGCACCAGAAAAAGTACAGCAGTCTAATGTTAGTCATTTTTTAGGAGCCACTATTACTTTATGATGTGTCACCCCACAAAAGATTAGTATAAGAAAAGATCATCTAAAGACATTAAATGATTTTCAAAAATTATTAGGAGATATAAATTGGATTAGACCTTATTTAAGGATCCCTACTTCGGAATTAAAACCTTTATTTCAAATTTTAGAAGGAGACTCACATATTACCTCATTGAGACAATTAACACCTGAGGCTTCTGATGTTCTTAGGAAAGTGGAAAAGGCAATCCAAGCAGCACAGTTAACTCATATAAATGAGCAAGAACCTTTGTACCTATGCATATTAAGAACCATAAATTTGCCAACTGCTGTGTTATGGCAAGATGGTCCTTTAGTATGGATACATCCACATATATCCCCTAATAAGACTATAGAGCATTATCCCACCATGGTAGCAAACATGGCACACAAAGGGATAAAAACTTCAATTACTCACTTTGGAAAAATGCCTGATAGCATAATTGTCCCTTATACTGTCGCACAAATGCAAATACTGTGTGCTACTATAGATGAATGGGCCATTCTTAGATGCAGTTTTTCTGGTTTAATTGATAATCATTATCCTCAACATCCGTTATTACATTTTATGTTTTTACATCCAGTAATATTTCCAAAGGTAACGGCTAATACCCCTATAAAGGAAGCCATTGATAGTTATACAGATGGATCAAAAACAGGAGTTGGAAGTTATGTAATCAATGAAAAGGCTGTAAGATTGCAATTTACACCAGGAGCCCCTCAATTGGTAGAATGTTTGGTGGTTTTAGAAGTTTTTAAAAGATTTCCTATGCCCATAAATATTATCTCTGATTCTGTTTATGTAGTTAATGCGGTTCTAGCATTAGAGACTGCCGGAAATTTTAAGCAGTCTAGTCCAGTATGTGAAATTTTTAGGAAAATACAAAATTGTATTTTGATGCGTGAGCATCCCTTTATATTCAACATATTAGAGCACATACATCATTACCTGGACCTATGGTTAAGGGAAATGCAATTGCTGACTCAGCCACCAGAGACATGGTTTTCCTATCACAAAGGTCTATAGAAAGTGCTAAGAATTTTCATCAGCTTTATCATGTCCCTGCTTCTACATTACGACAAAAATTTAAGCTCACACGAACAGAAGCCCGAGATATTGTCCTACAGTGTGGTAAATGTGTAGAATTTATTAGTGAACCTTCCGTGGGTGTTAATCCTCGCGGATTGCAACCCCTAGATGTTTGGCAAATGGACGTCACACATATCCCATCTTTTGGGAAATTACAATATGTACATGTATCCATTGATACCAGTTCTGGTGTCCTACATGCCTCTCCCTTGACAGGGGAAAAAGCAGTTCATGTCATATCTCACTGCTTAGAGGCTTAGGCTGCATGGGGCAAGCCCCTAGTGTTAAAGACAGATAATGGTCCTGCATATACTTCTTCTAAATTTAGCCAATTTTGCAAACAAATGCAAGTAAAACATATTACTGGATTGCCCTATAATCCACAGGGCCAAGGCATCATTGAGAGAGCCCACCGCACTCTGAAACAATATTTGCAAAAACAGAAAGGGGAAATAGAGGCTATGACGCCAAAGATGGCTCTATCCCTTGCAATATTTACTCTTAATTTTCTAAAATTAGATGATGCTGGAAGATCACCAGTTGAAAGGCATGGACAATGGCCTCAATCGCCCAATGAAATGGTCAAATGGAAAAATGTCCTTGATAATAAATGGTATGGCCCGGATCCTATCTTAATCAGGTCCCAGAGAGCTATTTGTGTTTTTCCACAGGGTGAAGAAAATCCACTTTGGGTCCCGACGCGACTGACAAGGACCGTGAAAGAGCAAGATGAACCCCAAGATGATTCTCCTGCTCCTGATGATTGAAACCAGGATAAGTATACCTTTATGGGCCATAGTAAGATCATGGCCAGTACCTTTACCGGTACTTTCCAATTCTTCTACCTAGCCTTTATTTTTTGCAAAGGAATGTTTTTTGGATGTGCCTTATGCACGACAAACTCCTCAAGAGCCACGGGTGTATAAGAGTACTAGTTTTCATTTAAATTATACATTATGCTTTGTGCATAATGTGGATAAACCTTTTACACCCTGTATATTTTTTAAGAAAATGATTATCTCTAATTGGGCAGATCAAATTAATACTGCTGACACTATAAGTCAGATAGCAGAAAAAAACGTCTGAGGCATTGCTTACCCTGCAAAGGGTGGATTCTCATATCACCTCAGGGTTAATGTTAGTGAATCAGAGAGTGGATATTTTACAACATGACATGGAACAGATGATGGATGTCATACAAATGAGTTGTGTGGCATCCACTTTGCATGTGTGCATTACTCCCAATAGGTACATTAATAATTCTTTTATTAAAAGTACAGACCTATCGAATTACCTGAAGGGGAACTGGTCGCAGGAGCTGGAAAGGTTGCAGACGAGGCTGCAGATGCAGATCCTGAACCTTAATGGGATCAGAGTGGAACCAGTGACCCTTGGAGACTTTACCTCTTGGCTTACCTCTGCTTTTTCTTACTTTAAGGAATGGGTGGGAGTGATTTTGTTTGGTGCTGCCATATGCTGTGGACTGGTGTTCATTCTCTGGTTGGTATGCAAATTCAGAACCCAACAAAAACGTGACAAGGTGATTATAACTCAGGCACTTTTAGCTATTGAAAACGGCTCCTCCCCTGAAATTTGGTTATCTATGCTCAAGAATTAGTCAGCATGAGATGGGATGAGAGAGACTCAACGATCATTGATCAGCCCTTGCTCATCAATAGGGTGATCATGATTTCCCCACTAATTCATTTTTTGGCTGGCCTCTTTTGCAGAATTCGCCCTAGGTCATTTAGCAGTTATTTTCACACAGCACTGCGGTATCCAGAGACGGGCAACTTTCCTCGTGCACAGTCCAACCTAAGACATGGGGCCTGGTGGCGATAGGGTTACCCTATGACGGGTAAGGCTGTGACATTAGAGGAACGACCTAAAACAGGAGCCACGGCAGATGGGCATAATTGCACAGGCCTAGTTCAGCCTCATTTTATTAAAACAAACAGGGGGAGATGTGGGAAGCCACATGTGCCTTTGCTGAGTGGCACTGACTACTGCTGGCCACCACGCATAAGATTGGACAAACAACCAATGTGTACATATGCAGTAAAGTTTTTTTCAAAGACACTGCCTGGCCCAGGCATGATAATGAGGTTCTGTAAGGTACTGAGAGTATAACCAATCAGATGTGAGACATGCAAATGAGGTATGATAATGAGGTTCTGTAAGGTACTGAGAGAGAGTAGCCAATCAGATGAGGAACATGCAAATAAGGCTTAGTGCATAACCAATCAGGGTGTGAGACACGCCCCTCCTAGGCCTATAAAAGCAGCTCCAGTTCTGGGCTCGAGGTCTTTTCACCTCTACAATCAAGCTCTCCCAATAAACGTGTGCAGAAGGATCCTGTTGCAGCGTTGTTCTTCCTGGCCAGTCGAGCGCACACAAGACATGTGCACGAGTGCCAGTGAAAGAGGCCTTGGGCTTTTGTCTTGTTTTGTTTTAGGATTCATAATACCATGCTCCATTTCTATCCTCTTTGGAAATAAAAATGGTTTGCCCCAGGGTCCATAGATCTTCCTATTAGAATTTATTTTTGAGATGATCAGTGATTGCGGGCCAGGCAGTCTGAGACAAGCACACTTAAGTTAAAGCACAGCAAGAGTTTGTAGCTCAGTAATTCATAAGCAAATTAAGATTTCCTTTCCATTAAGTTACTTGATTCTCCTGATGATGGAAAAATTACAGTGTCTTTAAAAATATAATCTGATGCCAACACTTCAATACCTGTTAAAGAAGAGATGATGAAGCATTAGAAGTTAAAATAAAGAAAAGAAGTTAGAAAGGATCCAAAGGATAAGAAAAGTCAAGGAATGTAAGGTAGCAAAACATCACTTCATGAACACAGGAACTCTCTGTCCTGCGAGTGTAAGAAAGGAACGTGCCAAACACAAAGCAGAACATGAATTTACATGGCTACTGCCTGCACTAAGTATATCAAACAAGTTTATTCTGGAATCAGCCCTCTAGAATAGATCTAAAAGATGTTAGTTTACAGCAGGCATATTTGTCTTCTGCCTCCTAAAATCTTTCCATCACCTCTTCTGGGGGCTTCCCTGAGTGTTGGGTTGGGTTCTACATGTATCAGTTAGGGTTGGATGTCTCCCAGTCAGTGATTAAATCTTCTACAATTGTATGTCCCTCTACTCTTGTAACTTCCATCCAAGCTACAGCAGACTCTATGTTAAATCATGACAAATGAAAATACCACGTAGCACTAAAATAAATTTGGACATTCATCATTAATAATTTCCACAGGAGAGCTAATTTTCACATTTAAAATTGAGTTCCCCCTTTTAAAATTTTCAGTTAGTTACATAACTTAACTTTATGACTTACTGCATCATTTGCATTATTAATCACAAATAATTTGATAAATATGATGTCATAAATATATTAATATATTAACCTTATAATATTTATATTTAGTTCATTACTTGATAAACAAATATGGACACCAAATTATTTTACGTTTTAATTTAAGATTATTTTCTGGAATATAAAATTGCTAATATAATTTGTCACAATCCTGTTTTGAAATGTAAACATATTGTATGATATTTTTAAACTTGAGAGTACCTATTTTCTATAAATCCTACATTTTAGTTATATCATTTCATTCAAACTTTTTCTTACAGATTTACAAAATATAAAAACTATCATCATTACACATCATTCACAGTTACCATACTATGCAACAGTATTCCAAATTTCTTGCCACTAATTACAACTTAAACAGAGTAATCAACTTCCGACATGACACCCTCTCTTCCACTTTTCCCTGGTATTCACCATTCTATTCTTATCATTTTAGATTCCTCATATGATCACAGTCATGTGGTTCTGATCGTCTGTTTCAGGATTTTTCATAGAACATAATGTTCTCTCTCTACCCATGTTGCCATCAATAACAGAATTTCATTGTTTTGTTAATCCTGAATAACATTTCATGAAATATAAGGATATTTATTTAGTCAAGATTATATATGTATCATAACTCAAATGTAATAGTATATATTCATAAATATTTAAATTGACACATACTTATAAAAGCTCATAAATATATGAGCTTCAAAGTAATGATTAAATTAAAATCCACTATTTTAACTGATAGTCTTATTAAAGAACCTCATATATGACACCTGTAATGATTATCAATTAAAATCGGGATTAAGTTACTACCCCTAAAAGCAAAGATGCAAGCAAATAAGTATTCCTCTAGTTTGTAATTTTGTATGATAGGTAAAACTGTAGAAGGGACTACATTTCTGGCATGCACTGTCATTTGAAGTACGATAGAAATTTGTGATAAAAAGACACTGGTCCTTTAATTACCTTATTTATTCTAAGATATGCTTATGTTTCATTTCATAATTGATATATAATGATCATTTGAATAACATTGTTTATAGAAAAAACACCAAATCATGTAAGAAACTTGAGAGATTTCCAGAACTAGAACAGAATTTTTTTTTTCCTGAACAGCAAGTCACCAACTAAGATTATAGCACAGTCAGCCTCTGAGGAAGCTATGAGGTCCAGTGACTATTGTCCATGTCTTCAGTGATGCATATCACAATCTTTATGAGGCTCAAAACTACTTGAGCTCAGTCTTTGGGCCTAGAATTGTGTTCATGGCTAATACGTTGTATAGGACACACAGAAGAACTGACTTTTCAAGGGGCTTAGGTTTCAATTCTGTTGTGTAAATTAGTCTAAGGAAAACACTAATTTTTCCCTTTGTCTCCTTGTTTGGAATTATTCATTGTTATGTTGTTTAATTCAGTATTCCTATTCGGAGTGCCTTAACTTCTTTGCACAGTTCTGTGCATAACACCTTAAATGGAAAAGGTCTACAATGTCAGAATTTCTGGTTTCTGTTCATAAATAAAATGGGAGATATCTCAAAGGAATGACAGGTCACACCTTGACTCTTACCTGCATCTGACCTCCTTTCAAGACTTGAACTTTCACCTGTGCTTTGCCTTGTAATGCTACATTAGTTATTGTTTCCTTGTATCTCCCTAGCTTCACCAGTTCCTGTCACTTCCCAATAGCATGATGCTGAAGACTGGATTTTACTATGTAAACATTTTCAAGACACTGAAGATTTGAAGTATTTTTTAATATAGCCAACTTTTCTCATAACAAGTCCTTTATTTGAATCAGGTAAACACATGCATTGTTAACATCATGACTGTAGAAGATTACACTCCTTTTCATGGTTCCTTTTATTTATTATTGTTGTATTTCTTTATCTAGATTTGCTACTATCTTCCATATGTTCCTAGTGTGCTTCTTTCTACTTCATATCCCCCTTTTGACACAAGCCTTCTCCTGAATCACTTAACTTGACCTGTTCATTAAGGAACATAATATGTAGCCTCACTACAAACTCAGAGTCATAAAGACCAATCAGGAATGGATAGAATCTACTAAAAACATGAGCAAAAGCCAACACTCTGACCTATCTCATACATCAGTGTTTCAGAAAGAAAAAAAAAATTAAGTTGGTTTGAAAGGAAGAAGAGCAGGACATGGGAAGAACTGAAGAAGGGTAATAGGCATAAAATATATTGGAAGAAAAACATTTTCAATAAAATATGGGGGGAATCCAATCTTCAAATATTTTTAGTATCCCTCCACTGTATACATCAATGATTTATACATGGATGTGCATATACTACAACATGGACAACATACTGTACTCTAAATACAGCTTTGCAGAAAAATGTTTTCTATATGTATGTGATAATTCCCTTGTCCAGTTGTATAGTCAAAATATAACACCTACAGTGTATTTTATTCATGTACCATTCTAGCTTTTATTGAAAATATATGTTTAAAAAAGAACATCGTGTAGACTGCTCTGCACTTTCTGTTAAATTGTTTGGAGTAAATAATGAAATATTTCATCTCTCAAAATAATGATGCTATAGACAGATCAGAATGTTGGCTTTGACTCATCATTTTGTAAGATGCTATCTATGTCTAATTGGCCTGTATAATTCTGGGTTTTTAGTGAGGTAACATAATATATTGGAATGTCAAAACTGCTTTTTTTTTTTCAAATTTCAAAAAGAAACAATTCCCTCAAGTTAGACCAGTCATTGGTTGGCCACTCCCACGAGCTCTGAGCCACCACTACTCCAGTGCTTCTTGCAGGTAGGACAGGTTGATAGATTTTGTGTCTGGGTTGGTGTCCTATTCTCACCATCCAGAGCCTAACCTGGTCACAGAAGATGACCAGTTCAGGCTCCATATTCTCTAGGAGAATTACTAGGAGTCTTTGCTAGGGTTACCTTCACAGGTTCCAGGAAGTTTCCACTCGATGAAGTTTCCACATTACTCCTAAATGCTTACACATTTCACTCATCTCTCCCACTACTCTCTGCCTCCATCCTTTCCTCCCCACCTTAACCGTCCTTTACCCATCACTACCTGCCCTGAGTTCCATCACTCAATCTATTGTAATTCTTCTCCCTAGACATAAGTGAATATCCTTCATTTAATAGCTAATATGCAATTGTAAGTGAGTACATATGTTTGTATTTATGTGTCTTTGTTTCCTTGCTCAGGATGATATTTTTCCTATTTCAACCCATTTGCCTGTAAATTTCTTGATGTCAGTTTTCTCTAATACCTGTGAAATAATCCATTAGGTAAATGTATCACACTTTCTTCATCCATTTTCAGTTCAGGGATATCTAGATTATTTCCAGTTTCTGGGTATTATGAATAAAGCTATGAACATAATTTAAAAAAAATGTTCTGGTGGCAGGATAGGGTATCATTGGGGTATGTGACCAAAAGTGGTACAGCTGTTTCATGACAGATATCAATTTTCAATGATTTTCTGTGGAATGACTAAATTGATTGACAGTGGATGTACAAGTTTGCAGTCCCAATACCACTGGTGAAGTCTTTGCCTTGCTCTACATCCTTGCCAACATGAACAGTCGTTTGGGCTATTTATCTTTGCCATTCTGGCAGGTATAATATGGAATCTTTGGGCCATTTTGATTTGCATTTTCATGATAGTTAAAGATGTTGAACATTTAACTGTTTCTCAGCCATTTGAAATCTCTCTAAAAATACCTGTCTGTTTAGACCTGTACCCCAAATTTAATTTGAATCTAACATTCTTCTTAAAATGTACATATTCCAATAATAGTTGTATGTATACTGCCAGTTGGTTCATAAATCCTCATTATATGTATATACCTAAATATATGTATCTATATCTAATCTATATCATATATATATATATACATAACTATTATAAATCTATACAGTAATATTGTGCGTAAGTTCTACATGCTGCTTTAGTAATTAGGTCCTTTAAATTCTAGTTCCTTATCTTTGAATTGCACTGTCATTCTTTCAAGTGATCTTACTAATATAATCAAGGGATCTTACTCTGCAATCTTTGAGTTCTCCAATGACTTTCAAATTAAGCTTAATACAAATGGAGGTTCCTGTAGTTTACTTGCAAAAGCTCTCTTTTATGAGCTCCCTTCTATGAAACAAGCATATAAAGTTAAATCTATTTGGCTACAGGCTTAGAGTTCTGCTTGCTCTGATTTGGCCAGTTATTACTACATGGTCACCCTGAGTTTCAAGGATGTGCAAGTTTCTGTACAAAACAATGTCATTCATAGTTGAACCAAGAACAGCATCTTTATCAGAAAGTAGCTCTTCATCTTTTAAAATGAGGACCCAGCATTCAAGTGTATATTTAGCAAACCATAAGACACCTACTTTTTTATTCTCAGCTGGCAAACAAGTTAAAGTTTTCTTTTCTTAATTTTTCATTTTCTTTTTCTTTTATTTATTTTTAATTTTTCAAGACATGGTTTCTTTGTGCATTCCTGGATGTCCTGGAACTCACTCTGTAGACCAGGCTGGACTTGAACTCAGAAATCTGCCTGCCTCAAAGTTTTCTTATTTTAGAAAACATAAGCTACTAAAAGAATGAAAATAAAGTTAAAACATAGCAAAAGCTGTACTGTAGGAAAAAGCATGATAATGTATGAGTTGTAAATTAATGGAAAAAAGACACATGAAAAAATATGTTAGAAATATTATGAACACATGAGATGGGAAGAAATCTCAAATACTGTCAATAAATCATACACATACCTATTTCTGATGTAAAACCCCATCAAAACTACATATATAGAACTTTTGTTTTCAAAACTGTGATTACATGATATTTTTAAGATAATGGATTATATCAAGTTATAATGGAAGGGAAGTTCCATCCATTATAATAGTCTTAGGGTTTCTATTGCTGTGTTGAGAAATGACCATGGAAACCTTTCTAAGGGAAGACATTTAATATGGGTCTAGCTTAGAGTTTCAGAGGTTCAGTCTATTATTAATGCAGCAAACATGGCAGGCATGGTGCTCAAGAAGGCATTGAAAGTTCTAAGTCTTGGTCCACAGACAGTAGAATGAGATCATTCTATAGTGGACATAACTTGATCATATGACATTTCAAAGTCCACCCACACAGTAACAATTGTGTCTTTGTGGGTATATGCTGTGAGTGCAGGGTCAGGCAGTCCAGAAGAGGCCGTTAGATTTCTGGTGCTCAGTTGAGCCACCTGGTGCTGAGAAGTGACTGGCTAAGCTAAGCTTTCTCCAACAAGGCCACACCTACTCCAAGAAAACCACATCTCCTAATAGTTCCATTCATTCAAATACATCAGTCTGTGTGGTCACATATTTAAATCACCACAATACAGACATTCTGTGAGAAAAATCAGAATATGTAATTTACTAATGTTCCTGTAATAAAAAAACACAAGTTGAAAAATTCATGGAAGTTTCTGATAACAAAATCCTCAACAAGTTATGGAAAGTACAAATAATACAATAGAAATCTCTATGACTTAAGTCTCTAATTAAAGGAAAGATGACCAAATAACTATCCAAATAGTGGTTACCTGTGTAATATGCTTATAATGAAGTATTAAAAACAAAAAATAGATTCATATAATTACAAAAATACAGCCACATAGTCTTTAAGAAAAGCTCCAGTGTATAATATTGTCAATGCAAAAACACAACTTTTACTTTGAATATGAGATAGTTAATTTTGTATCTAAATTATGTGTTGGCAATATATACTAGAGACTTTTCTTATGTTGTAACTCAAATAATTTGTAGAAATCATAGAAAAATTTTCCAATCTAAGGAAAGAGGTGCTAACCAAGGTTCAAAAAGCATAAGAATCACGAAATAGACAGGACCACAAAAGTAAATTCTCAAACTCGGAAGTGTTTAAAAATTTTTTTTTGCATTTATCCCAACTTGCCATGTGGTATAACAGCTATATGAGACTTAGAGAGAAGTAATTAGATGATTATCTGTCTTTTCTCATTATAAATATACATAAAGTTATTGTGGATACATAATTGGAATTTTCCATTTGAGTCATAACCTAGCAAATAACAGTTGTGTTCATAAGTTTATCAGCTGTATTTTATCTTGAGGGCATTATTTCTTTTGTTTTTGTTCTTTTGTTGTTGTTGGGTTTTTTGTTAGTTTGTTTATTTGTTTGTTTTTCTGAGACAGGGTTTCTCTGTATAGCCCTGGCTGTCCTGGAACTCACTTTTTAGACCAGGCTGACCTCGAACTCAGAAACCTGCCTGCCTCTGCCTCCCGAGTGCTGGGATTAAAGGCGTGCACCACCACACCAGGCAAAGACATTATTTCTTGAGGTACTCAATTTCCACCAGATCGTGCAATACGTCTTTTGCCTCTTCAACAAAGTTCTTTGAGCCTTGAAGAGAAAGATTTGATGGAGACATACAATTTAGCATTTAGTGAGCGTATCAAGATCTTTCAATCTCTTATTTATAGGTCTGCATTTGATTCCATCTACTGCAGGTAAAATCTTCGCAGAAGATGGCTGAGCAAGACAATAAATTTAAAATTAACTTTCTCTAATGCTGTCCCAGTGCTCAGTAGACAAACCACATTTAAAGGCAAGCCCCATTACCAGCAATAGATGGCCAAGTTAGAACAAACTCAGTGGTACTTTTCTAGATATTTGTCTCATAATGATCTGTCTGGGGAATTTTCTTGGTGCTATGAAGAAAGAACAACACACATACAAAGCCAGGCACCCTAAAATGCCAGCAGATTTTAAAGGCCATGAAAATCAAAGCGTATTAAAACAGTGTATAACACATTAGGTACCTAGTTCAGACCACTATATCCAGAAATATGACAGTCATAATCAAAGGACCATATACTTGCGAAATTCTTAAATCTTAAATATTAATAAATACGAATAAACAATATTTTGAGGTAATATGTGTTCATTACAATGATACACATTAGAATCTTATTCATAAATAGAAAATATGATAATTGGAGTAAGTCGTTTTTCTTGAGAATATATACAAGTATTGAAGGAATAAAAGAAATTCTGAAAATAAATACAACAGAAATCCATGTCTAACAATTGTCTTCAAATATGTAAAATCACATGTTCATAGCTCATGCTAAATAAAATTTAAAATACATTTTAAATTTATTTTTGACATATTCAAGTTATGTTTATCTCTAATTTGCAAAAGATAACAAAATAACACAACAACTTCTCTACCACATATTGCTGTATTTCCAAATAGAATATCTCTGAGCACATTATATTTCATTAACAAGTCATATTAATGAGCTGTGTTTCTTTTCATCATCATGAAAGTTTTATGTGTATATTTTTATATATTTATATATACACATATGCTGTAAGATCAAGAATTGACAAATGGGACCTAATGAAACTCCAAAGTTTCTGCAAGGCAAAAGACACCGTAAATAAGACAAAAAGACCACCAACAGATTGGGAAAGGATCTTTACCTATCCTAAATCAGATACGGGACTAATATCCAACATATATAAAGAACTCAAGAAGGTGGACTTCAGAAAATCGAACAACCCCATTAAAAAATGGGGCTCAAAACTGAACAAAGAATTCTCACCTAAGGAATACCGAATGGCAGAGAAGCACCTGAAAAAATGTTCAACATCCTTAATCATCAGGGAAATGCAAATCAAAACAACCCTGAGATTCCACCTCATACCAGTCATGATGGCTAAGATCAAAAACTCAGGTGACAGGAGATGCTGGCGTGGATGTGGAGAAAGGGGAACACTCCTCCATTGTTGGTGGGATTGCAAGCTTGTACAACCACTCTGGAAATCAGTCTGGCGGTTCCTCAGAAAATTGGACATAGTACTACCGGAGGATCCAGCAATACCTCTCCTGGGCATATATCCAGAAGATGCCCCAACTGGTAAGAAGGACACATGCTCCACTATGTTCATAGCAGCCTTAATTATAATGGCCAGAAGCTGGAAAGAACCCAGATGCCCCTCAACAGAGGAGTGGATACAGAAAATGTGGTACATCTACACAATGGAGTACTCCTCAGCTATTAAAAAGAATGAATTTATGAAATTCCTAGCCAAATGGATGGACCTTGAGGGCATCATCCTGAGTGAGGTAACACATTCACAAAGGAACTCACACAATATGTACTCACTGATAAGTGGATATTAGCCCCAAACCTAGGATTCCCAAGATATAAGGTACAATTTGCTAAACACATGAAACTCAAGAAGAATGAAGACTGAAGTGTGGATACTATGCCCCTCCTTAGAATTGGGAACAAAACACCCATGGAAGGAGTTACAGAGACAAAGTTTGGAGCTGAGATGAAAGGATGGGCCATGCAGAGACTGCCATATCCAGGGATCCACCCCATAATCAGCATCCAAACGCTGACACCATTGCATACCCTAGCAAGATTTTATCGAAAGGACCCAGATGTAGCTGTCTCTTGTGAGACTATGCGGGGTCCTAGCAAACACAGAAGTGGATGCTCACAGCCAGCTAATGGATGGATCACAGGGCTCCCAATGGAGGAGCTAGAGAAAGAACCCAAGGAGCTAAAGGGATCTGCAACCCTATAGGTGGAACAACATTATGAACTAACCAGTACCACGGAGCTCTTGACTCTAGCTGCATATGTATCAAAAGATGGCCTAGTCGGCCATCACTGGAAAGAGAGGCCCATTAGAAATGCAAACTTTGTATGCCCCAGTACAGGGGAACGCCAGGGCCAAAAAGGGGGAGTGGGTGAGTAGGGGAGTGGGGGTGGGTGGCTATGGGGGACTTTTGGTATAGCATTGGAAATGTAAATGAGCTAAATACCTAATAAAAATGGGAAAAAAATAAATTAATTCTATCAGAACAAAGACTATTTCTTTTAATGATATCTATATCTATATATCTATATTTATCTATCTACATATCTATTTGATTTCAATCCTTTGCATGCTCAGAACCATTATTATATTTTATATAATTATATATTTTACTATATATTTATATATAGCATATAATAATATGTAGCAGCATAAATATATTACAGATAACATATTGTTATACATTTATGCTACTGTAAATTCTACTTTTTTTGAATCAATTAATTAAATTAAGTGTATGAAAGGATTTTCTTCAAAAAATCTGTTTTTTTTTATTTTAATTTTATTTGTATTTCATTTTTACACTCCATATTCCATTCCCCACCCTTCCCTATCCACCCTCTGACTGCTCCAGATCCCACCCCTCCTCCCCACCCCACCCCATCTCCACTTGGATACCCCCAACTCCCACCTCTCCAGACCTCAAAACTCCTGGGGCCTCCAGTCTCTTGAGGGTTAGGTGCATCATCTCTGAATGAACACAGACCTGCAAGTCCTCTACTGTATGGATGTTGGGAGCCTCATATCAGTTGGTGTATGCTGTCTGTTTGGTTGTCCAGTGTTTGAAAATTTTGGGGGGGGTCCAGATTAATTAAGCCGAATTAGGGAAGGCTGAAACAAATCTGTTAATGAAGTTTAGTATGATAATAAATTGGGGTAAAAGACATCAATTGTCTCAATACATGCTAAAATGGCATTTTCAAATTTAACTTGGAGGCTGTAGAGATGACTCTGAATAAATCACTCTTATATAGGGCCTAAGTTTAGTTTCCAGAATCCATGTCTGTGACTCATCATTGACTATAGTTCAAGTTTCTGGTGGTATTGTTCTTTATCTAACCTTTTCAGGTATCTGCATGCTTGTGGATATATCCACACACAGACACATATAAATATACACAATGAAAATAAAACAAAACTTCAAAATTGATATTTACTGCCAAAACATATCTCAGCATATAATAGAGCATAAAGTATATTACAAAATAAAACCTTTACTTTGAATCCAGATTGTTTACAATCTCACCGTAATTATTTCTCATTCACTTCTAAATGAAGATAATTTTCAAATGTGCAACCATAATACAAAATTCTTAGAGCAAATCTGCAATTGCTTCTCTTCTGCCACTTCCCTTATTCTTTGCCTTGGTGCATTTTAGATTTAATATAATTTCCTTAGAAAGTCAAAGAGCTTTTCCCAAACTACATCTTGAAACCATAAGAAACATGTTCTTTGGCCCAATGTCTACTACTTCCCATTTCACACATATATTTTAGAAACCACAGATTAGAGGCATGTTTCCCTTCTTGAAGAATAACATTTTGTGTAAATCTACAGTTATTAGTCATTAATGCCATTTGTGGATATATCTTTAGAATGTGAGCCAAACTCACATTTACTCAAGGAACATCACAGATCAGGCTGGGATTAAACCCCAGAATAAACCTTTTTATCCTATTAAGCTTGTTCAACTTCCTCTTTTTCTACATAAGTGGAATATTATTAATATTCTCCAGGAATCACTGCTGAAACTTTGACTCAGTTGAATGTACTTCAAATGTGTAAATTACCTTCAATACCTTTTAGGAAATTTTGAGTTGAATAGGGCAAGTTTAGCAGTTATGAATTGGGAAGTACGAAAAACATAGTTTTTGATACCTGAAGTTTCTGCCTCCTTATTCCTATAGTCTCTTCATTTTATAATACCATGGGTAGGTAAGGGAATTGTGAATGATAATAAATGTGCAACTAAATAGCTACATCCATGCCAAAGACATCAAGCAAATCTGTTATGTATCTTCTCTGAGTTTTGATTTTCATGCTTCCTATACAGGTAAATTTTAAATATATGTAAAATAGAAACCCATGTGTCATATAAGATATGATCTAATTAATTATTAAAATAGTTATAATATCTGTATTCCCCAAAGTAGGTTTTATATTAGGATGTAAGTACACTACTATAAGTTCTTTTAGTTAAACCATGTAATGACCCTGAAAATACACAGACCACTCACCCAGATGTAGGAGAAAAACTGACTGACAGGCCCACTCTTGACAGTTTACATCATGCCATGGCCTCTTTCACCACTCTCCTGCAGCCAGGCAGTAACCAGGGCAAAGTACCAATTCAGATCCCTAGAATCACCCAAGAGCCCCATCCTTCAATAGGCTTCCCAACAATTTGACAGTAGTAGTCCCTTTCTCTTCAACTGTTTCCATTCGACCTTATTCCAGAGACTAAGTGTTGTTGCAATTGTCTTAATTCCTTTATCTTCTAAAGAAGATAAGAACCCTGCTTATAGCCTTTCTTTAGAGTTTCCTTTTCCTCTTCCCTTTAAATCTTTTTTTATTCATACATCCATGTTGTCAGCTCTTCTTGGACTCATAATCTGACAGGTTTGCTCTGTGTGTGACATTGAGTTTTATGTTTACATTACATTTTATTTACAAAAGGATTTCACAAAATGGAAAGAAAGAAGTTTGAAACATTCTTCAAATGTACTGAATATATTCATCAAATGTAATACAAATCATCACACACTATACAAAGAGAAAGAAAAAATAAATAAGCTACTGAATGTTTTAAATCCTTAAAATGATAAGCATATCTCCCTTCTAGGTTGGGCTTAGTTGTTTGATTTTTAATTACAAACTTGTTTGTTGTTTTAGAATCAGTAAAACCGAGATCTAATGTTTTCATTGTAAATAGATGTTTTCTCAATATGGATAGGAATAATAAAAATTCAATTACTTGTAGCTAATGTCTTGGCAAATAACAATTTTGATCTCAAAAGTTATACTAATAAAATACCTTGCCTTGTTTATTTACAAATATGTGCTTACATGTTTGACAGTCAAAGAAGAAAGATAAATGGTAAGGTACACATTTTGTACATCTACTTTAGTTCAGAGGCCCTTGGGAAAAACAGTGAATAAATCCCTAATGTATTAGTGACAATTTGATTTTATTATTGGCTTTATTAATTTTAAAAATAGCATCTTTTGAAGAACTAGCTAACTTATTTTTAGCACTATTTTGAAGCAAGTGAGAGGTTTTAAAGTGAGCTTCTGAAGGATGGAAAATTGAGAAGTTCAGGAACTTCTCAAGGTCATATCTAAAAAAAGAGTCCAGGTAAATTCAATCTGTAGTAACTGCACAGCTAGGCTAATTGACGAGTCTGATTGCTTAAATGCCTTTGGCTTTCTGAAATAAGTTATAGAGTTTGCACAATTATGCTTAGAAAACTGGATTTTTCCCTTTCATTGATTTACAGAACTTGAAAAAGCATTAACTATGTTATACCAGGCTAAGTTTTAGAACTCTAAATTTCTTGGATTTTATCCACTTTTATAATGCCATTCTGACTATTTAAACATAGAGGTTGTGCTTTTGACATCTGTGTTATGGCAATACTATTAGCAAAATAGCCTATGCAAAGTTGATGAGAATTTGGACAAACATTTTTACAACTAAAGCCTTTTAAGTAGTTACCATGCCACCAAGAAGCTTCCACTCATCTGACAATCACTGAAGATTGATAGGTGTGTGTGTGTGTGTGTGTGTGTGTGTGTGTGTGTGTGTTACTTACATGTGGTGTGGAAAATGCTACTGAGGACTTCCTCGTGTATTTGCTATTAGTTTTCTTCTTGCCAATCATTTCAAATGTTGCAGTGCAGTATTTTATGAAACTATATAAAATTATTTGTATCTTTCACAGTGTGCTTCATACCTCTCCCTTTATCTGTCTATCTATCTATCTATCTATCTATCTATCTATCTATCTATTACTTAAAAATAGACATCAGTTCATTTCTTGTTCATTTTTAGATGAGAATGGAAACAGTTTTTTACTACTGAATTTTAACACTGGTCTTGAATAAGAGCTAAATAAGGTGTTTTTAACATTTGTTCAGTATTCTTTGAAATCCTTAAGTTTCTATAGCATTCACAGGCTTATTTTTGAAATAAAATGTTACACCTGTTACTGTTGTATTAATTAAGAAGTATTTTATAATTGCTAGCTTAGTTTCAAGTTGTTTGTCTCTATTATAATATGTTTTTTAAGGAAAGAGGAAAAGGAAGAAATAAAAAAAAGTAGTAAAGGAAAATGAGAGAGGGGAAGGGGAGGGAGAGGGGGAGGAGGAGGGAGAGGGAGAGAGGGAGGGGGAGGGAGAGGGAGGAGAGGAGGAAGGCCTGCAAGTAGTCAGACTGGCTGTGGTGTCTCCTAGGCCTATAATCCTAGCATACAGGAGAAGACATGTGAGATGTACAAAGGTCACCATCATCTGATTAGAGTTAGGGTGACTAGCTTAAACTCTAGGAGATCTTGTTTCAAATTTATACATGGCAACACAAAATAGACTAGGAAGAAAATTCTCAGTACTTTAGGGTGTCAATGAGGTAG
Source organism: Mus musculus (assembly GCF_000001635.26). Taxonomy (NCBI): domain Eukaryota; kingdom Metazoa; phylum Chordata; class Mammalia; order Rodentia; family Muridae; genus Mus; species Mus musculus. The sequence goes on along the minus strand of NC_000071.6, from coordinate 11,279,030 downwards.
GGACTCACAATTCTCTTACCTCATCACTCCTATTTCCAGTGACACCTAGTATCTCTCTGTGACTTCATGATATTAATCACTGTAGTCAAACATATAAGTTTAGACATTGAAGTGGGGTTCCATACCTTACATTTCTGCTTGTATCCTTCTCTATTGCTTTCAGTCCACTCATGACATGTTGTTAGCACCCATTCACCTAATGTCAACATTTGGATTCAAGTAAACTTTATTGATAAAATACTAATACAGACTTTAATATTACATTGTTTTGAATATTACCTATGGGTTAATTATTATACTGATATGGCTTTTAAACTTTTTATGTCTGTTCCAAATGTACTGAATTTCATTTATTTGAATCTCATTATTTTACTATGAAAAATTTAGTAGCACTTATAGTACTTAAGATATCTTAATAGTAGATATTTCTTGTCTTACTTTCTGATATCTAATTCTATTTCACTGATACTTTCTTCTTTACTAACTATCCCTACTATTTTACATTTAAAGAGATTTTGTTTGTTTGCTTTTGCTTTGAGACAGCTTCTTACTTTACAACTCAGGGTTGTCAAGGATTGATAGGAATCCTCCTACTGTAATCCCTGGAGATTACAGATGGGAGCTACCTTGATTGCCTAAGAGGTTTTGTTTTTTTTTTTTTTTTAATTGAATACAATGCAATATGATTACATCTACACAACACTACATTCTCCAATTAAATTCCCTCCAATATGACACTCAACACGTACCTCACCGTCAGTTTCATCCCTCTGCCGTGCCTCTCTCACATAACTCACTAAGGCCGTAACTACATGGTAAGACCCTATTGCTGGATAGACCACATAGTTTTGCTACAGGACATAGAGAAATCAGCCTGAATTCCACGTGAAAATGTCTTCCCTACTGGCTGTATTTCTTAGTGCCAGAAGGTAATACGCAGGCTGATAGGGGAGAAGAGACATCAGTGGTCTTACCCAGTAATACAAATAACCGCCCCGCCCCCCCCCCCCCCCCCGAAGGAGAAGTTTGTCAACTGCTTCAATACTGACATAGCTGCTATGGAATGATTCATCCTCATCACATTCTGATTATTCTGACTTTCTGTGTGAATTGCACCATGGAAAATTAACAGTGGACACATGCTCAAAAGAGAATTATATTCCCTTTCCTAGTGAAAGAAAGATGAAATTTCAAGACCTGTAAATCATATATAAAGTACTCAGAAATTGCTGGTTGTTTGTGAGTCTAGAGGCTGCCTGGGGCTGAGAAAAAAGAAAAGCAAACCTGGGTATGCCCCGTAGTTAAAATATTCCTGGGAACAGCTTAACCTTAAAGATAAAGAGGAATGTGAGGACATAACAGGGCTGTCTAAACTGAGTCAACAATTCACAGAACTCTGACAACCTGCACGTACATGTAATTTTTCTGCTGATGTTTGAATAAGCCAATAGTGTGTTGATATGCTGAATTCCACATCCTTAAGACCCTTAACCCATAAAAACTCCTAGCCTCGTGGCCATCATCCATTATCTCCTGTGTGGGATGCATGTCAGCCCGGAGCTCCATAATTAAATGACCTCATGTAATTACATCAAGATGGTCCTTCACGATTTTTTGGGTGCACGCCGAAAAGGTATTGAGTTGGGGTTTCCCCACTAGGTTCTATCACTAGCAACTAACCATTGAGAGTAGTTCCACCAAGAAGGGACATGGCATGAAGAACACCCTTATTTTCTATGCTCAGATTAGGCTTGCTGTGTTTTCAACAAGTCTTGTGCAAGTAGCAACACATGAGCTCCTCTCAGTTCATGAGTGTAATAGTTATGTCATCCTCAGGAGACAGAATTTCCTAGCACTCTTCTTCACCCTTAAGACCTCCCATTCTTTCTACTTCCTCTTCAACAGGGTTTCCACAGCTTTGGCCAAGCTTGGAGGGGGCACAAGTGTTAACTTCTATGCTCCATTCAGGCCTGAGTCCTCAGTCTGTGATTCTCTGCACTTTGACCAGAAGCATCTCATCTTTCATTAATTACTTCACATGGAAAGAAAAGTTGATCTGACAAAGTTTAAGAACAGTCTGTATCTATGAGTTTATTTAGAAGGTATTTTTTGGGGGGAGGGGTGTCGAGACAGGGTTTCTCTGTGTAGCCCTGGCTGTCCTAGAACTCACTCTGTAAACTGGTCTCAAACTCAGAAATTCTCCTGCCTCTGCCTCCCAAGTGCTGGGATTAAAGGTGTGTGCCACCAGGCCCGACTTTAGAAGGTAATTTTAATGAAATGGAAACGTCTAGTTCTTTGGAAAGTTAGTTCTATCAAATAATGTTTTGCTGGGGCACACAGGTGAAAGAAGGTCTTGTAAAGCAAATGCATGAAAGACTCTTTTCCTGAAGCAGATACAGGTGAAAGGATGTTTTGATATAGAAAACATGAGAAAGGACCTGGAATGAAGGAGTATAAATATGATCCCATAGACAGTGGGAGATGAGCACGGAGCCTTGGTTTGGTTTGCTCTGCCTTGTTATTCTTCACTAAAGACACACATATATTGGTTCTCCTTACATAGCACTGTTAAATTGTGATAACTCTGCCATTGAGAGAAACTTGCCAAGAACTGCTTGTGAGGTTCCTGAGGCAGCTTTCTGCTCCTGCAGCCTCATCCCAGGCCAGGTGGTGAGGCTGTTGGTTTCTTCAGGATTGACTTACAGGTGCTTAATGTCTGATGTCTCCTTGTTGAAAGGACTGGACTACAGCTGCTGGTTCTTGTCTGGTAGCTACCTGCTTTGAGGACTGGTCTGTGGCTGCTGAATCATATATGGTGTTTGATATGGAACTGAACTGCTGACAAAGAAGATCAATCTTGTCCCAAAGAAATATTGCTGAATTGCTCCACTTCCCCTGTATCCTAGTAACTTTTTTCCCACTACCTCTGCTGGGTGGTGGGCTAGATGAGAGGTTGAGTCCTCTAAAAAGCTCTAAAAGTAGGTTCCCAAAAATGTATGTACAACTTGACAACTCTGACAATTAGCAAAATTACCATACCACATTTTACTCTAGGATATAGATTACAGTATTAAGGATGAAATTTCTTCTTGCAAAGACAAACCCAAAACAGATCAGAAACCAGTGATTCACTTACAACAATCATGTCGATATTTTATTGTATCTATAAACCTATAGCTACCTTTCTCTTGGATAATGGTTATTAAATTATGCAGTGTCCAGGTCCAAATCAGACCATTGACGTGTTTTCTCCCTGAGCATCCTCCAAAACAGCATGAAACCTATGTAGAAGAGAGGCATTTCTAGGCGAGATAGAGATTAAATTTCTAGAAATTTCTTTCCAAAAGTGGGTGGTATTTTCAGCAGAATCATCTTTACCATATAGATATGGTAAGGAAATAAGGAGAGTGGTAATCTGTGTGGTTTTGGAGCCTTCCTCATATGGCCTGACGAATAAATTATAGGGAGGCATCTTGTGCCTCGCCTTGTGATAGTCATTGAATAAATGTGTCTGCATAGGCTCATGAATACAGAACAAGTTCTCAAGCTCATTTAATATTTTTAAACATATTTGGAGATTAGCTTACTAATTAGCTGGTTCCTATCAAGTTTTTTCATGTGTACTTAGTTTTGGTTTACCCGACTATTATTTATTATACTTATTGTCCACTGCCCTCACCTCCAGTTAATCCTTTAATCTCCCATTTCTTTCACATAGCAAATATTATACAACACATAAAATTTATTTATATTCTTTTTGCCTAGCCCTCTTTTTTGCTTTTACTTCCTGACACACCTGCTCCCATCACTGTTTAAGGCTTTCCACACTTAGCCAATATCTCTACTTTGTAGCTGTTTAAAGCAAACTATATTGATTTCATGAAATCAGATTCCCCTTACTTTGCATTGGAGAAGCCAAATCATAAAAATTACTATCATGGGTGTAAAGTCCTAGTTTTGATAAAGACATCAGAAATCAACTCTTAGAGCACAATTGCTTCTATAGCTGCCAATTGACACCACATTATCACAGGAACACTATGATATGGGCAGTGATACATAAACACCTGCGTCTCCAGGACACTGAGGGGAAATAAAACCTGCACTTTATTCCGTTCTCATACAAGTTATCAGCTACTAGAACCAATATATAGAGAAACACATCAAGAACTTAGTTTCAAAGAACTGTGAGGAAACAAATTTTAAGTTTACCAAACTCTGTCAATTCAAACACTGCTTGAAAGAAATTTTTGCAGAATATTTTTCAGCCTGTGTATGAGGAAAGGGCACTATGTTACATCCTGTACTAGCTGAACACAGCAAGGAGACCAATACAAGGATGAGACAAAATGGTTAATTTTAAATTGAATAACTGTTGTCTTAAATGCAAAGACTTTAATTAATATTTAGAAACATGCTCACTTGTTTATTCTTTAAACCTTTTTATTAATTTTTCATATATTATTTTTGGATCATATATTTTCACTCCCTCAGCGCTTCCCCAATTTCCCCAACTTTCCTGTAGAATTCATATTCTTTCCCTCTTTTATCCTCTCTCAAAAACAAAAACAAAAAGACAAAAAACCAAAACAAACATGCCAGTATAACACACACAAAAAAAAACCCAAAATACAAAGAGTATGAAATTTGTTTTTGTTGTTGTTTGTTTGTTTGGGCTACCCACTTTTGTGCATGACACTAGCCTTGAAGACAGCCTATTTTCCTCTTCCCAACAGTTATTGATTACAAATAGCTTCTTGGTTGAGGATGATATTTTGTGTCCACTTATCATCTCATTACTAGGATTTTTGCATATTTTGAAACTCTGAAGAACTTGTGGAGTCTTTGTGAGCTTATGTTTATCAGACCTGTTAGGTTTAGATAGTATTCTTGCCTTGAAGTTATCCACCAACTCTGGTTCATTCTGTTTTCAGTTCTTCATAGACTTTTGAGCCTTGAAAGGAAGGTTTTTGAAAAAGGCTGAGTGCTCCTAAGTCCTTCACTTTCTGCACATTGTCCAGTTGAAAATATGTGTTAATAACCACCTACTGCAAGAAGTTTCTTCCTTGAGGGTTTAGTGATACTCTGATCTATGAGTATAGCAATATGCCACTAGGCATCATTTTATTGCTACTCTTTTTTGCAAAATAGTAGTTTTTTTTTTTCTCTAAGGCCCATAACCTAGCTAGTTTCTGTTTGTTTTATTTTTTATTTACTGATATACTTCTTTAAAATCCAGCCATTGACTCCCTTTCGGTCCTTCATAATTTGTCCATCCTGTTCCTCCTTCCCATGTCTCCAAGAGGATGCTCCCTCCAATACCAGGCACCCCCTTCCCTGGAGACTCAAGGCTCTGGAGGATTAGACTCATCTTCTACTGAGGCCAGACCAGGCAGTCCTCTGCTATGGATGTGCCAGGGGCCTCGGACCAGTGCTTATAGGCTACATGGTTGGTGGCTGAGCTGGGATGTGCCAGGGGTCCTGTCTATTTAATATTGCTGGCCATCCTAGGGGGTCATTCTTCAATTCAGCTTCTTTAATCCTTCAGCTTATTCAACCATAGGGGCCTCCAACTTTAGTCCAATGGTTGGATGTAAGTATCTGCATCTGTCTCAGTCAGCTGTTGGGTAGACCTCTCAGAGAGTATCCATGCTAGTCCCCAGTCTGTAAGCACATCACAGCATCAGCAATAGGGTCAGACTTTAGTCCTCCCTGCCCCATGAGATGGATCTCAAGTTGGGCTGGTCACTGGATTACCTTTCCTTCAGTCTCTTTTCATTTTTTGTTCCTGTAGTTCTTTTAGACAGTAACAATTCTGGGTCAAAGATTTTGACTTTGGGTTTGTAAAACCATCCCCACTTGGGGACTATTTCTATCTACTGGAAGTGGACTCTTCAAGTTCCCTCTCTCCACTGTTGGGCATTTTGGCCATGGTCACCTCCAGTAAGCACTGAGAATTTTTCACCTTGTAAGTCTCTCCCACTTTCAAAGGGGTCCACATCACAACCACCCATCCTTGAGGCTACATATTTCCATTCATTCTGCTGACCCTATATGCTTCTTTCCTGTCTTCCTCTATACCTGATTCTGCTGATTTTTCCCCCCGCACCCTACCCTCTCCCACCCAGGTCCCACCCTGCCTGTGCCTTCTGTGATTATTTTCTTCCCCACTTCTGAGTGTGATTGAAGCATCCTCACTTGGGCCCTCTCTTTGTTAACATTTTTGAGTTCTGTGGATTGTATCGTGGATACTTTGTGCATTTGTGGCTAATATCCACTGATTAGTGATTTCATACCATGCATGGACTTTTGGGTCAGAGATACCTTACTTTTTATTCAATTTCTCTTCTATTAGATTCATAGTATCTAGTTTTATGTCTAGGTCCTTGATCCACTTGGATTAGAGCTTTGTGCAAGGTGACAAATATGGATCCATTTTCATTTTTCTACTTACAGACTTCCAGTTAGTCCAGCACCATTTATTGAAGATGCTTTTGCCCCCGTGTATGTTTTGTTGCTTCATTGTCAAAGGTCAAATGTCCATAAGTGTATGGGTTTATATTGGGTCTGCAACTCTATGCCACTGTTTTATCTCTGTGTTTCTGTACCAATACCATGGAGTTTTTATCACTAAGCTCTGTAGTACAGCATAAGGTCAGGGATGGTGATTCCCATAGAAGTTATTTTATTCTTGAGAATTAGTTTCACTATCCTGGGTATTTTTTACTTGTCTATATGAAATTGAAAATTGCTCTTTCCATGTCTTTGAAGAATTGTGTTTTAATTTTGAAGTGGATTGCATTGCATCTGTAGATTGTTTTTGGTAAGTGTTAATCCTATTGGTCCATGAGTATGGGAGATCTTTCCATCTTCTGAAGTTTTCTTTGATTAATTTCTTCAGAGACCTTGAAGTTCTTTTCACACAGATCTTTCTATTGTTATGTGAGAGCTACCTCAAGATATTTTATATTATTTTTGACTATTGTGAAGGGTATTGTTTGTCTATTTTCTTTCTCAGCCCATTTATCATTTGTATAAAAGAAGGCTCCTGATTTGTTTGAGTTAATTGAACTTCCAACCACTTTGCTGAAGTGATCAGCTGTGGAAGTTCTCTGGTAGAATTTTTGGGGTTGCTTATGTATACTATCTTATCATCTGCAAATAGTAATACCTTGACTTCTGCTTTGCCAATTTGTATCCCCTTTAATCTTTTGTTGTCTAATTTCTTTAGCTAGAACTTTGAGCTATATTGAATAGATACAGAGGAAGTGGCACCCTTGTCTTGCCCCTGCATTTAGTAGGATTGCTTCAAGATCTCTCCCTTTCAATACTGGCTGTTGGTTTACTGTATACTGCTTTTATTATGTTTAACTATGGGCTTTGAGGTACTCATCTCTTCAATACTTTTAACATGAAGGAGTATCGAATTTCGTCAAAAGCTTTTTTCAGCATCTAGTAAGGTAAATATGTGTTTTTTTTTTCTTTTGAATTTGTTTATATAATTGATTCCATATTAAGCCATCCATGTGTTCCTGGGATGAATCCTATTTGATCATAGTGAATGATGACTTTGATCTGTTCTTGGATTCAGTTTGTGAGAAATGTATTGAGTATTTTTGCCTCAATATTCATAAGGGGAATTGGTCTAAAATTCTCTTCATTGTTGAGTCTTTTGTAATTTATGTATCAACATAACTGTGGCTTCATATAATGAATTATGTAGTATTCTTTTTGTTACTATTTTATGGAATAGTTTGAGGAGTATTGGTATTATTCTTTTAAGGTCAGGAAGTATTTTGCTCTAAAACCACCTGACCCTTTCTTTCTTTCTTTTTTTCTTTTTCTTTCTCCTTTTTTCCTTAGGGGTAATCAGACTGTATAAATTGTTTACTTACTCTTCATTTAACTTGAGTACCTGGTATCTGTTTAGAAAATCATCCATGATAAACAGTCTACTAAAAGTCCAGTTGTTCTAGTTGTTCACCAGTTGTTCGGTAGTTTGTTTATTTTCATAATGTGAGTACATAATTGGTGTATTATTTCCATTGGTTGTTTTTAAATCTTCAATTTTTTCATGAATATAATTTTCAAATACTAACTATAGTTTCTCTATTTACTTTTATTTTCAAAACTACTGGTTTGATATAGCAAATGACATTTAGATTGCCTGAGACTTCACATATGTATGATGTAATAAGCCCATGAACTTCTGAACTTGATCTTAGCTGCCTTTCTTTTGCACCATATCCATGAGAAAATGGTGAAGGATGCCTGGTTTATCATCTTCTTTCTGGACACTAATTCTCCTGTAGGTTATGTTTTGGACATTGAGGATTAGAGGTTTTGCTACTGTTGAAGGAACAGTAATTTCAGCTTGTAAGTGAGCCATCTCCAATCCACCTTCATCATAGTCTCCTTTAGATCCTTAAAGTTTCTAGCTTGAATAGGGCCCTATTTATACCTTTCAGTTCCTCCTGGCTCTTGGTACACATAACATGCAAAGTCTTGTCCAGTTAATCTGGAGGTATAGAGGGAAGTGCATCTTCTACATCCTAGAAGTGAAAAACATTCATTTGATTGATTTGGGTGGGGTGGTGGTAGAGGTATATTAGTCCTTATTTTTCCTAATTAGAAGCATATACATTCTCTAAGGCAAAACTGTATTCTGGCAATTCATATCAGCTTCACTAGGCAATCTTTGAAAATCTAATCTGTGGTTAATCTCGAATTAAGTGTTTGGCATACTACATATATAGTCACAGAATCTCATAACTTCTGTGGCCGTAGATACCACATGTGCCACGAATGCTGCTGGTTTATCCCCAGTCCAGATCCTTAGCCTCAGGCATTTGTTTGAAAGAAACATTACCTGGAAACTTTTCCTTTCATTCTTAAAACTCATAGCACAAAATACTAGGTTCTGAAACATTGTTATGTATTGACTATATCCTGTACTTACATAATATAGATATTTCTAGATATCCTTCTTATTTCTGCCTACTGCATAAATACATTTTTCTACAAAGTCCTTTCATATACTTCCATAAAGGTCTTTTTTCAAGGAAACTGATGATACAAATTTAAACACATTCTTGTTTAGTCTGTACTGAACATTTTTACAATTCATGAAGAACAATTGAGTTTGAAGCTGTGATAAGTCTTTGTTGTGCTATGTGCTTTTTTCCTGTGGGCTAACTTTACCTTCCACCCTCTACTGCATAGAAGGGATCTGAGGAGGCCATTGTTTGTTGTGGGTTCACATTTGTTTTGATGAGCCTGTTGTTATAATTATTGCATTTTATCCTTTCTAAGTAATTGAGATCCACCTCTGCTGACCTTTTTTTTTTTTTTTCATTGTTTATCTTCTAATCATCTCACATCCAAATGAGGGTGTTAGCTTGGCTGTCTGAGGTTTTCTTTCTTTTGTCTTTTGAGTAGTCTCCCTTTTATTGCACTCTGCTGCTGAATCCCTCTCTTCAATCAGTTTCTTAATATCTAAGATGTGTAACTCATCGATCATTTTTATTTACTGAAAACAGTTCGTTAAAGAAGCCATAGCAAAGGTGCTTACGGTTTTCAGATTATTTTTGAATTCAGGTTATTTAAAGAATACTTCACTAATCCCCCTATAAACCTCTTAATTTTATTTTATATAATCTTATTTTATATAAGTATACATGCTGCAAAAATATAAGTCCATATTTTATATACACAGTCATAAATCACAGGTTGCCTATTTATAACTGAATTTAGTCATCTTTTCTAGTTTAAATTATAAAAGTTGTATTACTAGGCCCAACAACATTCTTCTGTGATATTTCATTGTTTGACACTCTTATGAGAATGCCTGAACAAATGTAAGTAAAGAATGTGGAATCTGGCTAGCAACATGGCATGCCAAGTTGCTAACAATTTTTTTAAATTCATATTTTTCTTATTGTTCATAATAGGATAGAATTATACTTTTACTTCTTACTGGTAGACATTATAGTTGGTAACAAATTTGTGTATGTTTATTGCAAAAATATAATCTGATTTTCTGAGCAACGTTTATTAATTTTACTTGGGTATAGAACGCATACTTTAGTCAAGATCAATTAGTGCCACTTACCAATGGAGACAAATGTCTGGCCATCGAAGTGTAATTTTTACAAAATGTACTTTGTATGACTGTACAGCTTAAGCTTTGTTGATAAGTTTTTATTGATAATTACTTATGAATTTCTATGTTATTCTCATGGAAGTTCCCTTAAATACAATATCATTTGGTCAGGCATGTCTTGAGTTTCCTGAACAAGGTGACCTTATTGGTGTGCATTCTATAAACTATGCCTGATTCAGTGAGAGCAGTGTTTGTGTGGTTTGTGGCTTTAATATCCTAGCTCTAGCTCCCTGGAGGCTTTGACTCTGCTAGCAGCCTTCAGATTAAGAGGCAGAACTCTCAGCTCCTCCTACACCTTGCCTGCCTGGATGGTGACATGTTGCAGCCTTGATAATACTGGACTGTACTTCTGAAGCTGTAAGTAGCTCCAATTACACATTGTCATTTATAAGATTTGCCTTGGTCATGGTGTCTGTTCACAGCAGCAAAAGCCTAACTGAGACAGTGGGATGGTTGTTTCAATATGCTAGTCTTAGAGAATATCACTATTAAGAGGTGAGGCCATGCTAAATTAGATTTGGCCTTGGTGGAAGAAATGTGTCACTGTGGGGGTGGGAATTGAGACCCTTCTCCAGGCTACCAATGACAAAAGCTTCTCCTGTTTGAATTCAGGAGACGATATACATTCTTACCTCTTCAAATGCTATGGCTATCTAGACCTATGAACCAATAAGCCAGCCCCAATTCACAATTGTTTTTTTATTAAAGTTGCTTTGGTCATGCTGTCTCTGTAGAGCAATAGAAACCCTAACTAAGTCAGTCTTTGACAACAGGAGTGAGATATTGACATAATAGGCCTGGCCATGTGTTTGTTTGGAGGAATGTGGATTTGGGGACTTTTGATTTAGAAAGTGGTGCAATGCATTAAGGGGTGCCTTTGGCCCATCCTACAAGAAATATGGAAGAAATTGGTACTGAGGGTGACTTAAAGTGATGCAAAAGGTTTTATAGTAGGAAGATATTTTTATGTGAGCTAGAAACTGTTTGAGTGGTATTTTGGTGAAGAATCTGGCTGCTTTTGCCATTATCTGAAGAGACTTAGGAGGCACAGTCTAGCATGAAGAGAGTAAGAAAAATTGCACGACAACTGAAGTCTAACAAGAGCCCAGCATAGACTTTGTTCTCTGGTTCACTCTCATAAAAGTGTTTTGATGAAGTTTACCAAGCTCATAAAGGAAAAATACAAAATATGAGGGGCAAGACTTAAAGGAGCACTAAGAAGTGAAATGGAGCTGGATCCTGTGTGGAAGGAGATAAGCAGCTTAAGGGAGTGATGATCTCAGGGCAAGATTCCAACTAGCTAATCTCATTGTTATTGCACGTAAACTAGCAATAGTTATGTGATATTCAGCAGTATTACCTGGTTATAGTTTTTATTTGTCCTTTTATTTGTACTTTTATTTGTACTTTTAATGTGGAATGAACTACTATCTGGGAATGGAGGGTCCTCTTGTGATCCAGAACCTGAGGCTGAATGCACTGGCTTTTGATTTATATCTTGAAGAACCATGACAATGAGAAGCTTAAAGAGATCTCCAAATTCAAGGCCAATCTAGAACAGAGAGAGTTGCAGGTAGAGAAAAGCTTAGAGCCGGGCATGGTAGACCATGCCATTTATCCAAGCATTCAGAAGACAGAGCCCTGAAGATCTCTGAGTTCAAGGTCAGTAGACAGAGCAAGTTCCAGGACCACCAAGCTTAGGCAGTGAGTGAAATCATTAAAAATGGAGATTTGGTGATGATGTAATAGAACAAGGGGGCATTTTCCAGCCCCAGCAAGAAGCAGAACTTGGCAGCCTCAGCCACTTGGCTCTGCTTTTACAGTCAAGAGTAGAGGGGGATACTGGAACAATTGATACTGCATAGCAGGAGCTTAGAAATTTGCAGTGGTTACGAAGAGACCAGCAGAGTAGACCCTCTGGCATCACTTACATATACTATCATATCATGTGCAAATAGCTGTCCTTTCACTTCTTCTTTCCCATTTGCATTCTTCTAATCCCCTTTAGGTGTCCTATTGCTTATTAATTTAATGCTGTCTATTGGTTTGTTATTTATTGCTTTTATTTTTTTAATTTTTAAAATTATTTTTTATTATTTTTTTATCAGAACAGTTTATTGACGATATAGCATGTAATGACCCAGTCCCTAAATATACAACATCAAACAGAGAGTCCTGTCTAGAGATGGGTAATCAAGGGCACCCCATGGGCGGGCAACTCCTGGTGCAGCTGCTGGAAGATCATGGCACAATGGTTCCTCTCCTGGGTCTTGCCAAGAGCGTGGTACAGCCTGGCCTGGAATTAAGCAGCATCCCTGATGGGCGCTCTGCAGTCCACTTGTGCAAAGTAGTTCTTGGCTTCACTGAGTTTCTGAATGGCCGCTTCCAGACCTTCTGCTTTCTTCACTGTGTCATAGGACGCTGCCGAAGCCTCTTGGCACTTGGACACTAAGAACATGCACGACCTTTGTCCAGGATAGCCCTGTCAGCTAGGATGGGCTCGATAGCCATGTGAAGAAGGGTTAAGGCCTGTTCTGGGATTCTAAGGATGAGCTGGGCATAAGCCAAGTTGAGCACAGTTTCGAAGGCCAAGTATTGTAATCGGTATTCTTAGGAGAGGGCCAGAGCTTCCAGGAGCACAGGCATGGTGATAGTCGGGGATGAAAGAGCGCCAGTACAGCTCTGTCACTGACAGGAGGACGCTGATGACTATTTCTATATTCTTTAACTTCTGACAGTACGTCAGCAACTTCTGCAGAAGCTTGTGTGCCTCTGTCATTTGGTTCTGAGCTTGCAGTACGACTGCTTTCCTGTATACACCTTCTATGCCATTAATCGCTGTGATTCCTGTAATAAGTGAATCAGCCAAATGAATTTGCCATCATTCAGTGCTATGTCAAACTGTATTTTTTGATCCCACAGCATCCATTTCTGGGCGTGCTGACTGTTGGGTGGAAATCGGTCTTTCAAGTGCTTTAATACTTCACCAGCAGCCACGAAACAGCTCTGTTCTGCATGGAACTCTGCAAGATGGCAGCAAGCGAAGGCAAAGGACTCAGTATTGTTCTGATGCACGCCTGCATTCAGCAACTCCAGGCTGTTCATGCTAGGCAACATCTGGGCTTGATGCAGTGCCATGGTGCTGCGGCCGTACAGCCTCCAGATGGCCGTTTTCTGTGCAATGTGGATATCGATAAGTTCCAACAAGCTGTGTTTCCAGTGCAGGAGGTCAGAGTCCTTTAGGGCATCCATCAGTCTGTTGGCCTTTTTCCCAGCAAAACCTCCGTGTTCAAAACTTTTTCAGCTCAACGCACAGCCTCCTGCATTATTTTGACCACCTGATTCTCAGTGGTGCAGAGGGAAAAAGTAATGGGGAAGAAGGTTATGGTGGGAGCCATATGCTGCTCTCAACTGGCTGCCCTGCACTGCCTCTTCTGTCACCATCAACAGGCAGAGCTCGCCCTGCAGGAGGCAATTAGGATTGCCCAGGAGTCCAAGGATCACGTGTGTCTGCAGCACTGTTTGAGCTGGCTTTATGTGCTGGGGCAGAAGAGAGCCCATAGCTATGTTCTGTTGGAGCACTCTGTGAAGAATGCAGTACATTTTGGGTTATTTATTGCTTTTATTATGTTTAGGATGTATCTTGTATCCTTCTATTCTGGAGGACTTTTAACAAGAAGTTGTGTAGGGTTTTTCAGCATCCAAAAGATGATAATTTTTTTTACTTATTTTTATTTTATTTATTTTTTTCTATGTTGGTGGATTGAGTTGATGGGCTTTGCTAATTATCAACACCTGAATCCCTGAAATGAAGCCTACTTGAACATCCTAGATGGTGTCTTTGATGTGTTCTTGGATTCTGTGTGTGATATTTGAATGTTCATGATGGAACTTCTTCTCTGATTCCCTTTCCATGTTGTGTGTTTGTGTGGTTTAATTACCAGGTTGCTTGTGGCCTCAGGGAAGGAGTTTGACCATGATCATTCTGTTTCTATTTAGTTGAGTATTTAGAGGACTATTGGTATTAGGTCTTCATTAAAAGTCTTGGAGAATTCTGCACTAAAAGCATGTGGCCCTGGCTTTGTTTTTTTTTGGGGGGGGGGCAGTGAATGACTTTTGATGACTTTTTCTTGTCTCTTAGGGAATATAGAATCATTTAGTTACTTTTCTAGATCTAGATTAACCGTTGGTAATTGGTGTCTATCTAGAATTTCAACAATTTCATATTGATTTCTTTTCAGTATTTTAGAGTATAGGCTTTTGAAGCCAGACCTAATGATTTTTTGAAGTTCCTCAGTGTTCATTGTTATGTCCCTCTTTTCATTTCTGATTTTGGTAATTTGGGTATTGCCTCTTTGCCTTTTAATTCATTTGGGAAAGGGGTTGTCTATCTTGTTGATTTTCTCAAAGAGCCAGCTCTTGGATTCCTTGACTTTTTAAAATATCCTCTTTGTTTCTCATTGATTGATTTGATTTCTGTTTTATTTCCTGCCATCCAGTCCTACCAAACTCTCAATGAGATGAGACTTTGCCTCACCTTGGGAACTGAAGCATGTAATAAACAAAGCTCTTGCTGATCTCTGTGGTGGGTGATGCACATGACAGCCTCACTGCAAACCCTGCATAGCCAGGTTTAAGGGTGTATTGAATTAGCCCACATTGTCAGTGTTACCTGCAAGGTGCCATGACACATTAACCAAAGTCAGTACACACCTCTACTATATTTTTCACTTCGGTCTTTCCAGTCATATTGGAAAATATTATAATGCGTTCATGAATGCACACACACACACACACACACACACACACACACACACACATACACACACACACACAGAGAAAGAGAGAGAGAGAGAGAGAGAGAGAGAGAGAGAGAGAGGAAGAGAGAGAGAGAGACACACAGACCGACAGAGACAGAGAGACAAAGTGACAGACAGGTAGAAAGAACTTGTGGAAGATCTGTTCCTTCTACTCTTTTATTTGCTAAGAAGGAACCCGTGTTTCTAGGATTGATACCAAGGATGAATACCAGTTGATGCATCTCATTAGCTGATCATCTCAACCAAAACATTTCATGAGTTTTATCTATATTTATGTTCTATGTGATGTTTGTGTTTGTGAGTGTATGTGTGTGTGTGTGTGTGTGTCGTTTATTGAAATTGTGAACATTCTTTGCAACCTTAGAATAATGTGTAAATTAACAAAAAGACAGTACAAATGGAATCCCTGGAGGAAGCTGGGGGTGGGTAGCTTGGAGGTTAGAGTGACTTGCAGCCCCTCTAGAGACTTTTTTTTCATTGGAGGTTACAACTCAAATGCAATACTGCTCATTATGTTATTTTTCTTCTGCTATAGCCCCCAGACTAGAGATGAACCTACTACATTGTGAATTCTGGCAAATACTCTACAACTGTATTACATCCCAGGGCTGGAACCCAACTCATCTTCTGCAACAATTACAGGGCAGGCTGGATGAAGACACTCAACCAACAATGTGGCCATCTCATGACTGGTTCATGAGAATGGCTTCCAAAATGCTTTCAAGACTGGGAATGTTTAGCTATCTGGGAGAGAAAATAAGGAGACTCAGTCTACACTGTACATTAAGGACTGTTTATTCTGTTAAAGGCTGACATAGATTATTGACTCATGTCACATGTGAAAGTAAATAAAAATCCAGGTTAATGTATGCATCTGGTAGGATTTACCAAACACACCACCATACATGAGTGGACTTAGAAAGACCCAGGCCCCTCAGGGTTCTAAGGTATTCAAGGAGTCCCCACAAATACAATAGTAACATGCTAGTGTAGTCTAAATTTTCTCTCACTGGTCTCACCTCAGTTCTAGTGTACTGCTGAGTGGGGCATTGGGCTATGCACAGACAGGCTGGTCTCTAGTTGAGCTGTGGTCTGAACCCCAGAAGGGTGATAATTCACCTACATGATATGGTAGACATGCCAGCTTGCTCCTGGAACTCTGGCTCCTGCCTAAGTTACCACCCCCCACAGCACCCACATGGGAAGCATGGCTAGAAGTAAAGTAGGCAATTTTCCAAGCTTCTTACCTTCAGTCTAAACTCCTCCCCAGTTACCTAGCAACAGTACAGAATGAATATAAGGGTGGCTGCTTGGCTCCACCTCGCTCTCTTACTTGTCTCTCTCTTACTTCTTGCTCTCACCCTCTCTCCTGTCTTCTCCTCCCCTGTCTCCTCTCATCTCAGTCTCTCCTTCTTACTCTCTCTTTCTCTCTAGCCTTCCCCCGTCTCTCTCTGTTGCTCTCTCTCTCTCTCCCTTCTATCTTTCCCATGCCTTTCTATAATAAAGCTCTAAAATCATAGATTGTCTCTGTTCATCAAGGCTACACTCACTCTCAATAGACTGGGAATCTCTCTTTCCTCATCCCTCTCTCCCATAACCCCAGGGCTTTTGAGAGTAGCCCCAGGGCTCCCACGTTGGGCTGCCCATTGACCACCCAACAAAGAGTTAGTCAGAGGCTTGGATGGCCACCTGGGGCTGAGTGGAAAGAGTCTGGCAGCCCTCCCATGTCCACCTGACCAGAGCATAGATGGGACTCTGGTTGGGCTTTGGGTCTTTCCTCTCTCTCTTCACCAGGGCCTCCTTTTAGCTTCCACACTGCTGATGAACTTCTGTCACTTCTTGAAAATTAGAAGACCTAAAGCAGAGAGTAGCCAAAGACTATCCTGATACTCTGCTGAGATTTTAAATGTTCTGGTGTGTCAAAACTATTTGTAGATTACTTCCTCCACACTATAATGCTCTGACTAATCTCCAGTCTCAATTATTTCTATTCCATTAATTGGACAGCAGTCATCTGGAAGAATCTCTTCCTCAATATACTCCCAGATATGCTATGGGAAAAAGTCAGCTGCACCTGTGTCTCCTAGGTTCCCCACTTGCACGGACATGCTCTCTACCAGAAACATGTGGCCACAGCTGCAGGCTCCATTCACGGTGGCTGCTCTTGAGCTTCCTCCCCACATTGCTCATATTGATACTTTTGTTCTTACTAGGAAGGTTTCATCAGCCCAACACAGCCTACAGGAGGCCAGACTCAATTCTAAATTTTAAGGATATGCGTAATCTACATGGTCATCCTAGATTAGAGGTGAAAGATCTGCTCTAAAATTGAAAATAAGGGATGCTGGGGTATGATCCTGAGTACACAGTGAGCAGTGGTAACACCAGAGCCCTGCATACATGCCAGGCAGCCTAGGAGAATGAGCATGCACAGCTCAAGCACCTGCACCTACACATCTCCTGAGATTTCTCCACTTACTTGGAGGTGATCCAGTCAACCTAATATAGCACATGCACTAGAAGGAGAATTGGTACCTGCAGAAGGTGTGGGGATGCCTCACAGGTTAGGGAATCTACTGCTCTCTCAAAAGACCCACATGGGTCCTAACAGTCATGTAAAACAGGGGTTATTATTCCTTTTTCTGGCCTCTGAGTTTACTACACTCAGGAAGTGCTGCAGACATACAGTAGGAAAAACAAACATTCACATAAATAACAATATCTCTAAACAGCACAAAAAACAATCAAACCAAAAAACCACAGGAAATGTGTGTTCAAGAACAACATCATCTACCAAATGACATTTCAAAGCCTGACTTAGAAAGGCATTATCTCTATTGTGTGGTTGTCACTGATGCTGTATTGCAGGCAAAACTGAGGTACATGGCTCTGGCCTTCCTGATTTATTTCCTATTCCTTTGGGAATGTTTTTATTTCCTCAGCAGCATTAGAGCAATGATTGTATATTAATCAAAATCTGGTCCACAGTGTCAGTCAAGAATGTGCTTTATAGAGTGCTATAATTTAGGTGTAGGAGAATACATAGCAGCATGGATACAGTATGGAAATGATTGCATCATAAAGTGTGTTTCCATGGGGTAAGCCACATTATCCACAAGAGACCATCTTCTTGTATACCCCTTGGTGACATTCACTTCACTCTGTAGCCTAGGCTGCCTGACACTTACAGAAATCCATCTCTGGCTGTGGGTTCTAGGTTTACAGGTGTGGAGAGGAAACCTGAATAAGGAAGATGGTCTTAGAGTCAAGAGTTGTAAATCAATTTTTATTTACTAGAAATACAATGTTTAATAAACAGGCTTTAAAAGTACAATACTAAAAAGAGATGAAAAGAAAAATTCAACCATGAAAACCAAATAAGAACATATAACTTCAGCAAAACCTAAAAACTAAATAAAACAATAAAGAGCAAAACTTTAACCAAAACTTGAACAGAAAATGATTGAACATCAGCACCCTTTCACTGCATGTTAAGGAGTACAGACCTACAGCCTGTATCTCCTCTTGGACTGCTGTTGGAGGAGCAGTCACCTCAGTTGTTTCTCAAGAGGTGTTGCCAGAACAGGAAAGGGAACAACACCCTGAATCAGCTGGCTCACTGGCTTCCTCCCATTCACACCTTGTAAATGTACTGAGTGTAATAAGATTCATTCAAGGTAGACTGTGGATGTTGGGGATGGAGTTCAGCAGGGGGCTCCTGAGGTGGAAACTCATTCTGCAGGAGGCTCTCTTCCTGGGATGTGGACATTTCAGCTCTTGCTGGAGTCGCTGAGTCCTAGGAGAGGAAGGCAGTTCTTAAGACACAGGCTTGGTGGAGACCTAAATGTCATCTGTCAGACTGCTGTCTCCCACTACCTCAACAGGACAGTTAACAATGATCTATTAACTGAAACCATTGCTGTTATATACATGTAGGGCAAAATGTCAAACAACACTCACAAACACATGGACTGGCAAGCTGTCACTCAGACTTCTATGCTTGCAAACCAAGAATTGGACAATAGGAAGAGACCTCATTGGATTGCAAGAAGAAAGGAGAAGCCCACCTGCCCACTAGATTAATGACCATGAGAAGCATTCATTTGATATTTGCATTTTGATTTTAACCCTGGAAGGTTCTTCCCACCTCAAGTCACATGACCCTTGCATGACCTCTGTCCCAGGACCTAGATGCTGCTCAATGCTCTGCATACCATCCCACTTATCATGAACACATGCAGAAATGTGGCATGTTATTCATCTGTCACCCTTTCTAGACTTCAGATTAAAGCAGAGCAGCAAGGTCCACTTGCCAATGATTTAGTTTCTCACAAGAGGCTAACTTCCCAGAATATGTGTGTATAAAAAGGGCAATGAACAACTACATGCCAAGAGGTGGGTGGCTGTTTGGGAGTGTGGATTAGAAAGGTAGTAGGGAAAAGCAAAGATGAATCCAATGGGGCAAATGGTGTCAAACAGTATTTGCTTGAGTGAGCTGCTTGTCCCTACCTGAAGTTGTTGGGTCTCATGGTTGCTGGTCTGCTCCTGTTCGTCCATTCAGGTTCAAGTCAACCAAATACTTCTCAATGAGAGCCCAATCAATCTCTACTTCCTTGTTCTTCTGGTTCTGTGTGACGGACATCTTAAGATTCTTCTCCATCAAGAGCTGGCTATGTAGGTTTCTGGAAAAAACCTCTGCATAGTAAGATCCTGCAGCCTCCTCCACTCATTCTTATGTATAGGCTCAATAATCCCACCAGGACCCAGGCTCCCATGAAGACATAATACAATCCATCTCAATAAATCAATGACAGCTGCACAAGCAGCAAACAGCCATTTCAGAGAAGAAGAAATCATTGCTGCAGTTGGAACACCAATAAGGGTCCATGTCTCTCCAAAAGAAAGAGGGATCTCCATCGATCATTGACCGCCCAATGCATTAAGGCAACATCAATTAGTAGGGTGCAAATACCATCAGAGTAGATCAGCAGAACCAAAGGGAGGGCATCTATCCTTGTGTTATATCACACTCAGCTCTCTAAAACACTGCCTGATAACCAGACTCTCAGTAATGCATAATAACTATGCACAATCACTCTTCTACTGAGGCTTTTAAGGATGCCTGGACAATGCTGGGAGGGGTAACAGTGTCTTACGGATTTATGAAAACTGAGTCTATTATCCCAAGGCACACTGATGGCTAAAGGCAGAACGGGCAGAAGCAGAACTGCGGACTCTCCAGTCCAGAAACCAAGGAATGCAGAAATTGCCATTCCACTGTTGACTTGCTAACTGGTACTTACGTAAAGTAGTCTATCCACTTATTGAGCTCCTGGATATTCTCTTGGGCCTCAATTATCCCCATCTCTAACTTATGCACAGAAGACAGGACCTGGTTCTTCGTTGATCTCAGTTGTTCATAGAATGGATTTTTCTTCTGGGTGGGCTTGGTCCTAGGAAGACAGAACTCCATGAACATGGGCTTTTAGGAACACATTTCTCAGGCTGAGTGCTGGACTACCCCAGCCATGGAAAGCATATTCTGGATTCTATATACTGGGATGATCTTCAGCTTTGAATATTTGTTATCCTGGTCCAGGACAGCAGAAGCTAAGCATCAAGATGGAGGGTTCCCTGGCTCCCTGTGTTCATGCAGTAGGGTTGGATGTAGCAGTCTAACCAGCTATGCTCTCAAGAGCCTAGGCCCCAGGTCTTTGCCCACCAGAAACCTGTGATTACATTTTTCCTGTTTTCACAACTGGGGTGGTAAATCCTGAATAACTTATACCATAGAAACAGACCTTACACATAATCCTGGAGTTGTGATCAGACATCAGCACAGCTTTATAACATGCCCAAGGGATACAAGTGCATGGAAAACTGTGACCACATAGGCAAAGAACACTGTTAAATAAAGTGGGAGCTCTGAGACTTTAGCACTAACATCACCTTGAAATTGTTGTGAAGATGAATCCCCACACCAAAACACAGACCCCATAGGTTCCCAAGTTTGGGGGGAAAATTAAACTTACAAAAATCATGCACATGTAGGTACATGTGCACACACACAGACTCACACACTTGAACACACTCACACACTTGAACACACACACAAACACACACACACACACACACACACACACACACACACACACACACAGGAGAAAAGGAAACAGAATGAGAGACACAGACAGAAACAGAGAGCACAATGCGATGCAAAAGAAATGTATGCAGCATTACTGTCTTGCAGTATAAGGCAACAAAGAGGAACAGGAATGAGCCTCAGGCCTTCTAGATATACACTGAGAAGGAAAATGTGGGAACGGGCCCCTCTAGATACTACGAGGAGCTTCTAAGCACTCAGGCACCTGCCAGGCAAGTATAAACACTCAGCATACACTCAAATCACCTAGAACCTTACAAAGCCACATCCTGTCAAGTGCTTTCCAAATGCATGCTGGGAACTCACTCTCCACTGCCTCTATCCCTGAATTCTTCATTCAGAATACAAGTCCTTCTTTTCTACTGGAGGAAGCAGAAGAGTCCATTTCTCATCTCCCTCCTGACCAAGCTTCAGGTTCTGCCTCTCTGCTATGAAGCATTCATGGACATGAGGTTGGGCATAGGGACAATCTGGTGGTACAGCTTCATAGAACCCACCTCCTATAAAGGATATGATGAGGCTGACATTGAAGACCCCAGACTGACACCACAGGGTTTGGAGCAGTGCATACCTATTGTAATTGGAACTCTCTTTGAAATCGATCAGGTGATCTCTCTGCTCATTTCTCAGCTGAATGAGGAGGTGCAGCTCTGTGGTCAGCCTCTCTTTTTCCTTTTTGAACTCCTTCTTACTTAGGTCAGGTGCAGTGGATGATGTGTGTCTTCGAGCCCCTTTAGGTAGAAGAATAAAAAAAATACTTTCATGTGAGAATTCAAAGAGTGTAGGCAGACCACCAAAAGAGAGACAATGCCTGGAAACTATTGACACCAGAAAGAGTTTGTTCTGGGCTTGAGATGCCTCCACATGGGTCTCAGTTCTACAAGTACTCTAGAGAGACCAGGAGATGTAAACAGCCAGGTGTTTCCTCTGTCTCCCTAAACATGCTTATTATTACCAGAGAGATGTCTCCCGAAACAAGCTTATTATTACCAGAGAGATGTCTCCCTAAACATGCTTATTATTACCAGAGAGATGTCTCCCTAAACAAGCTTATTATTACCAGAGAGACAGCTTACTCAGGATGATTGTCAACTGAACAGAGTGCAATTTGGCTTCAGAGCTATCAGTCCCATGGTTTCACAAGTCAGATGGTAAAATCACAAGTACTTTAGTGCTTGGAGATGCTCAGATCTCCTACCCAGTTATGCTAGGCCCAGGACTTGGGCTTCAAAAGTCACGCAGTGAGAGAACATTGTCAAAATACTATCAATTGCCCCTACTGAAACACCAAAGACCCAAGAAGTAGCAATAGGATCCCTTCTCTGTCTGGGTGTCTCCACTCTGACAGGTCTGTGGTTACAGTGTAGAAATGCCTGCCACTCACAACTGGTGATTAAGAAAGGTAAAGTGGGAACTGTCATGGACAGGATGTCAGAGTCATTCTGAGAACATGAGGTCATGGGCTGGAGCACAATTCTCTATTATACTACTCCCAAATAGCCACTGAAGTTAAAGAGCCCTGAGAGTGAAATACAGTCATGCCCTTCCCTAAAAGGGCATAGGTTAGACACTCTGTGACTCCTGATGGCCTCATTGTGTCGCCATGTAATACACACAGTACTCAGTGAATGTAAATACTTAAGAGTTCTTAGCATAACAGTTTGGCCTTGCCAGCTCCTGCTTAGGGGATGGAGAAAGTAATGTTCTGAAATCCTTGATGTTCAAGAATTTTGATAATTATGGAAATTCTTTGCTACCCAGAGACTCCAGTTCCTGATCCCCATTACTAGAAAGGCCATCTCAGGCCACCCCTTCCAGGGAGCTCAACATCCACTTCCCAGGACTTACTCCACATTCTCCAAGTCCACCTCCTTCGACCTTCATTACTCTCAGATGGAAGGCCAGCATCTTTCCTCCTCTCTCTGGCCTCTCTCCCATCCACATTGGCTCTCCCAAAAAGATTGCAGAGTCGAGCAAACATGTTCACCAACCTAGTGGCTAGACACTGAGTGAGAATCCTATATGAGCTTGTTGCTACAACACTGGTGACATCACAGGAGATGCCAAGAACTCTCCAGGAGACAATAGAGTTTCCAAGAAGAGATTGCTGATGTCATGGTCTACAGCCTTTGACTCCCTGCTTATGTTCATGTGTTTCAATACCAGAACACTTGTCAGAGGGCTTGATTTCTATTCTATAAAGGAGGGAACTTCGCTGACTTCTGTTGCAGGATATTTGATTGCATTTTAAACCCCAAGATTGTACTACTTTCTGAAAACAAAAACAAAAACAAAAACAAACAAACAAACAAAAAACCCCAAACAAACAAACAAAAATCCTTTTTATAGTGTAGCTCATCTCTACCACAGACTTTTAACTCAAGAGCTTTCTGTTTGCTGTACTTTCTTGTCTGGCTCAGGTGTAGCACAGACCTTTATTGCAAGACAAAATAAAGTCAACTCCAGGTCAAGAGGCAGAAGAATTAACCAGTTGAGAGGGAATGAAAACAACTAAACCAATGGAAGGTCTTTAAGTTCAAGGATATTTAAGATAGTGTGGAGAGAGATAAAAAATGCGTTCCTTCTTAGAGGTCAGCAGGGCAGGAAGGTCAGCTGGGTGCTTTTCCTGACTCTTTGAGCTGGCTCCTGAGTCTTCATTTGTAAAATGAAATGCGTTGCATATGTGTGTGTGTGTTTTTTTAAATGTATTTATTAGTTATTCCATTCGATTATATCTCACATGATATACCACTTCCTGGTTACCCCTCCACCAATCCCTCAAGCCATATCTTCCCTCTCCTCCTCCCCTTCACCTGGATGAGGGTGCTGCTTCAACCCACTCACCCTTTCCTTCCCTACTGCCCTCTACACTAGGGCATCAAAACTCTCCACAACCAAGGGCCTCACCTCCCACTGCTTTCAGCAAGGCCATCCTCTGTTACAATGTACCTGGAGCTATAGATCCCTCCTTATACACTCCTGGGTTTGTAGTCTAGTCTCCGGGAACACTGGGTGGTCCTGTCAGCAGTTGTTGTTCTTCCAATAGAGTTGCAATCCCCTTCTGCACTTCCAGTTTTTCCCCAAGCTCCCACAAGGAGTTCTGTTAGCTCAGTCTAATGGTTGGTTCCAACTGTCAGTTGCTGGCCAGACCTCCCAAAGAACTGCCACTCCAGGTTCCTGTCTGCAAGCACCTCTTGACCACAGGAACAGTGTCTGCTTTGGTTTCTGCAGACAGGATGGATCCCCAGGTAGGGCAGTCCCTGGATGGCCCTTCCTTCAGTCTCTGCCCCATTTCTTGTCCCTGTTCTTCCTTTGCTCAGGAACATTTCTGGGTTAAAAACTTTGAGATGGGTGGGTGTAACCAACCCTTGACAGAGGGCAATATCAGGGTGGGGGTAGGCAGAGGCACAGCTATCCTCTGGAGGTGGTCTCTACAGGTTTTATCTTCCCCTTCACTGTGCATTTCTGCTAAAGTCATCCCCTTTGTTTCTTGGGAGCCTCAAGATTCCCTGATGTCTGAGACCCACAAGAGGCTATCCTCTGTTCCCCACCCCCCAACCCCTACATATTTTTGTTCAATTTCCTGACCCTTTTTTTTTCATACTCTTTTTTTTCTTGGCCCTTTGTACCTGTCTCCCCTCCCTTTCAGTACCTTATACTTGCCCCCATCCCCTATTTCCTTCCCTTCCTCTGTCTCTCCTAGGTCCCATTCTACCTCCATCTCATATGATCATCTGTTCTCCCCTTAATGAAGGACTGAAGCATCCATACTCTGGTCTTCCTTCTAAGCACCATATGTTCTGTGGGTTGTATCATGAGCATTGTGATTTTGGGGTTAATATCCACTTATCAGTGAATACATACATGTGTGTTCTTTTGTGTCTGGTTTACCTCACTCAGGATGATATTTTCTAGTTTCCTTCCAATTGCCTTCGAATTTTATGAAGTCATTGTTTTTAATAGTTGACTAGTACTCCATTCTGTGAATGTACCACATTTTCTGTATCCATTCTTTTGTTGAGGGAAATCTGGGTTGTTTCCAGCTTCTGGTTATTTTACATAAGACTGCTACAAGCATACTGGAGCAGGAGTCCTTGTTATATGTTGGAATATTTTTTTGGGTATATGCTTAGGAGAGGTATTGCTGGGTCTTTAGGTAAAACTATTTCCAACTTTCTCAGGAACCACCAGATTGATTTCCAAAGTGGTTTTACCAGCCTGCTGTCCTACCAGCAGTGGAGGAGTGTTTCTCTTTCTCCAGGGCCTGTTCAACATCTGCTGTCACCTACATATTTGATCTTAGCCAATATGACTTGTTTGAGGTGGAATCTCAAGGTTGTTTTCACTTGTATTTTCCTAATGACTAAGGATATTGAACATTTCTTTAAGTGTTTTTCAGCCATTTGTGATTCCTCTGTTGAGAATTCTCTGGCTCTGTATTCCACTTTTTAATAGGGTTATTTAGTTCTCTAGAGTCTACCTTCTTTAGTTATTTGTATATTTTAGATATGAGACCTCTATCAGATGTAGAATTGGTAAAGATCTTTTTGCAATCTGTGGATTCCCATTTTGTCCTATTGACAGTGTCCTTTGCCTTCCAGAAGCTTTTTAATTCTATGAGGTCCCATTTGTTGATAGTTGATCTTAAAACATAAACCATTGTTTTTCCATTCAGAAAGTTTCTCCTGTGCTCAAGTATTTCAGGGTCTTCCCCACTTTCTCTTCTATTCGATTCAGCAAATCTGGTTTTATGTGGAGATACTTGATCCACTTGGACTTGACCTTTGTACAAGGAGATAAGAATGGATGAATTTGCATTCTTCTTCATGCTGACTGCCAATTGAACTAGGATCATATGTTGAAAATGCTGTCTATTTTCCACTGGCTGGATTTAGCTCCTTTGTAAAAGATCAAGTGACCATAGGTGTGTGGGTTCATCTCAGGGTCATCAGTTCTGTTCCAATTCTGTACCTGCCTGTCTCTGTACCAATACCATGCAGTTTTATTACTATTACTCTGTAATACAGCTTAAGGTCAGGGATGGTGTGATTCCCCCAGAATTTCATTTATTGTTAAGAATATCTTTTGCAAGTGAAAGATCTGTATGACTAGAACTTCATATCCCTGAAGAAAGAAATTGAAGAAGAACTCAGAAGATGGAAAAATATCCCAAGCTCATGGGTCAGTGTAATTAACAGTAAAAATGGGCATCTTACTAAAAGCAGTCTACAGATTCAATGCAATCCCCATCAAAATTCCAACTCAACTCTTCATAGAGTTAGAAAGAGCAATTTGCCAATTCATTTGAAATAACAAAATGCCAAGAAAAATATTCGAAATATTTTGGTTAGAGTCACACCAAATTTTTTTAAATTATTTGTAACTATTGTGAGAGTAATATTCAATGGAGTGATTGTCTTTCGAATTTTTAGAGGAAATCCACATGGCTCACTGACAGACATCCAAAGAAGTGACATATCATTTTTGTTTCGTTTGTCTTTACCTCTCTTCTTCCTGAACTTTAACTGAAAAGCACAAGACAATCAATGCAAATGAAAGAATTGTCCATTTCATGTTGATGATAAATTGAATCATGGAAAATGTATGCAGCCTCTTGCGGTTTTACCCACAGTAAAGAATATTAAATTATTTCTGTCAGGATGGCTATATTAGTTTAATGGACCTATTAGGAAAGAAGCATCAATTACTTCATTGTCATCAATACATTGACTCCTTTTCACTAAGACCATTAGATTCTCAAGCTACTCAGATCTCCAAGCAGCCTTCTGGTAGATACATTCAAATAATGTTAAAATTATACTTTGAAAACATTTTTGAAAAAAAAATCCTTTCATCAAGAAACCTGTAAATTTGAATCTTGAAAAAATCTATCGAATGTATTTGTTATCTATCATTTTTCCATCTATCTATCTATCTATCTATCTATCTATCTATCTATCATTTTCTTTTTTATTGTTGTTCACTGATACAACATCTACTTTTAGACACACTTATTTTATTACAGAAAATACCACATTATATATAGTCAAATCTATTTACTATGTCATTTCTGAGGTTGTGTTTAGATCTTGGCAATTGGGTAAAATGACACAGTGGGGATGGTGAGTAAATATCAATAGGACATGCCAATTTCAATTTTTTTGGTATTTATTTGGTTGTTGGAGGGCTGGCCTTTATGTAAATTTTAATTTTGTTTTCTGAAGTACCTTTTTAGTGTTTTAAATTTTCTTGTAATTTTATTACCAGCACATGTGAATTTCATTTTGCTAGTGTATTGCAGCAGAATTTATCTAAAACATGAATTCATTATTTTGAAGTCAAGTTTTTCAAGATATAGAGGTAAGGTTTATAAACAACTAAGAAAAAAATAATTTCAGAGCATTGCTTTGAAATATCTACGTAGTCTTATCAGAAAGCAGTTGGTAGCAAATATTTCTTCTGTCACATGAGGTATGCATACACATGTCAGTCTTACATCTTCTTGGTTATGGCTATTTTAACAAGTGTGAGATTAGAGTTCATTGGGGTTATTACTTATGTTTATCCAAGACACTGTATAATCTTTCATGGGTTTTCTGTATGTTTGTATGATTTCTTTAGGAGGTGTGAAGCCAATCCTTTATACACAGATGCAGGCTTTATTATTAAAAAAATAAATTACATATTTGAATTAATGGTCAAATTTGAAGGTCTTGTGCTCTGTTGTGTACATCTTACTCTGCATAAAATTCAGATACAAAACACATTTTTCCTTTATCTTTTCATATTTTTTTTTCAATAGCTTGGGCATTTCATCGTGGAAGAGGGGGTAGAGCAATTCTAGCAGATTTTGCCTCCTTAAACTATTAGAAAAGTTACACCAGTAAGCCTCAACAGCATGGCTGCCTATACATAATCTGAACAAGGACAACCGACAGATGTACTGCTGTCGAAGGGAGAAGACTCAGGAGGCCTCAACCCTAGAGAAAGAATTCATGCCAACTAAGGGATGTTGAAAGTGAGAGAATGGCCTTTCAAGGGAATACAACACCAACTGGTTATTTAATGCCACGAAAACACATATAAAAAGTAACATCAGTTACTAGAGACTGATCAAGCTGTATTTATGTATTAAAGAATACCACCATTACCCCACACTAAGGCCAATAACAATTAACACAAAAAGATCCCATGAATTTGAAAAAGAGTAGGTGTGAAGATGAAGTTTATGGAGGAAAGGGAAGGGGAGATATGATATACAATTACTTTATCATTTCAGGATCATAAAAACTATATACAATAAAAAAGAATGAAGGGATTAATTTGGCTAGAAATTCAAAGGTGCAGTGCATCATCAAGGCAGAGAGGTCATGGACTCAGAAATCTCAGGCAGTTGGCCACTCATGAAACTGTGGTCAGGAAGTCGTGACACTGAAATGATTTATTGTGTTTTGCTATCTTACTTCTCTTTTTTCAGTGTGGGATGCTATCTGATAAAGTCATTTCTCGCACAGTGAGAGGAGGTTAGTCTACCTTTTTTTTTTTTTTTTAGTTTTCTCTAATGTATTTTATTCTATTTTTATTAGATATTTTCTTCATTTACATTGCAAATGCTATACTGAAAGTTCCCCATACCCTCCCCACATCCCGTGCTGCTACCCACCCACTTCCACTTCTTGGCCCTGGCGTTCCCCTGTCCTGGGGCATATAAAGTTTGCAAGACCAAGGGTCCTCTCTTCCCAATGATGGCCGACTAGGCCATCTTCTGCTACATATGCAGCTAGAGACACAAGCTCTGGTTAGTTACCTGGGGATACATCCCACAAATCAGCCACCAAACCCAGACACTATTGCATATGTCAGCAAGATTTTTCTGAAAGGACCCTGATATAGCTGTCTCGTGTGAGTCTATGCCAGTGCCTGGCAAATACAGAAGTAGATGCTCACAGTCATCTATAGGATGGAACACAGGGCCCTCAGTGGAGGAGCTAGAGGAAGTACCCAAGGAGCTGAAGCGGTCTACAACCCTATAGGTGGAACAACAACATGAACTAACCAGGTTACTCTATCTTAATTAACCTAATCCTTATAACCTATTACAGATTAGTCTTATATCTTTACTTCAAGGTGATTCTATATCATATTATATTTTCAGGTAATATAAACATTCCTATTTATAATATCTAATTTATAATACTTTACAACTGCTACAAGTAAATTTGAAATAGCTTTTCTGGAAGAAAGATGCTAAGAACTTCACTTCTCATTTTTATAATGTAATTCTTTCCTTCAATCAGTAGTCCTGATTACTTAGCTTCATTCTCTGCTCCCTGAAAAACTGTACACCAGCTCCCTCTATTTTACACCTCATAGACTTATTGATAATTGATTTAGAAACCGTAAAACACCATGGCCATTGTTCAGTCAATGTCCAGTCATATTTGTCTGCAGTTAGAATGAGAGAAAAGAAATCTGAAACCTGTGATCTCAATTTTCTTATTGTCTTGGTAGATTATTATATCACACTTGTCTCTTGACATTTGTTGAAACATCTCAACCAAAAATAAATGGTCTGCTGTACATACACCAGTAATATTGTTACTTACTAGTTCACATTTAAAAGAAAGCAAACAAATATCCAGAACTAAAGCATTTTAATGTCTGTACTAATATTCTATGGATGGCAAAATAAATATTTATATGAATGGTAAAAATGAAAGTTACTGTCCAATGACAGAGGGCCTTAATCCAGTAAAAATTTTACATTGTTTTTAATTTTCAAATTCCGGAATTATTTATAATAAAACAGACAAGAAATTCCTTATACATAGTACCTTAGTTACATTTCTAATTCTGTGTAGAGACATTATGATCAAGCAACTTTTCAAAAAAAAGTGTTTATTGGAATTTAGAGTTTAGAAGCAGGATCCATGATCATCATATTGGAGGAGATGACACCAGCCACATAGGCATGGTATTACAGAAGTAGCTAGTAATTTACATCTTATCTGCAAGTAGGAGGGAGAAAGAGAGAGACAGAGACAGAGAGACAGGAGACAGAGAATGACAGAGAGACACAGAAAGAGACAAAGAGTGGACCACAGACAGAGAGAAAGACAGAGAAAGGTAGAGACAGAGAAAACCACAGAAGACACACTAACTTCCAGAGAGAGAGAGAGAGAGAGAGAGAGAGAGAGAGAGAGAGAGAGAGAGAGAGAGAGAAAAGCTAACAGAGCATGATGTGTTTTTTTGAAACTTCAAAGCTCATATGCCAGTGACATATGTCCTCCAACAAAGCCACAACTCTTTCCCAAAGAGTCCCACTAACTGGGTCCATTGTTCAAATGTATGAATCTATGGGGCCATTATTATTCACACCACCATAGATAGGAACCCCACTTCATACCTTGATATTTTTGTTTTGTTTACAGCTGATTGAAACAAAAATTGACAATGACCTCAAAGCCTAGTCTTCAGAAGCAGGTGTTTTGAATTTGATATGTTGTTTTCCAAAAGATCTGTTAAGCATTGACATTTTTATTAAGGATGAGGTCTGAAAAATTATAGATGACAATATGTAATATCGAAAAATAATTTAGTAAAACTGTGCATGGGAAAATGAAAGATATATAGAGAAACTAGTGAACAGAATCTATGAGACACAGAAGTAAAGAAGCAGAGTCTTAATGGTAGATAAAAAGGAGCATAATATAGTTTAGAATTGTAAGGGAAATGGTAATAAATGAAATAAAATGAGAAAATATGCTCTAAAATTTAAGTAGAAAGAAACAGACAACTGAAGTTGATATGCTTGTAGGCTCCCAATGTATCAATGTAAACATGATCTGATAATTAAAGCTGCTATTGACATCTTGGACCCATTAGATTCTCCATGAGTCTGAAATGGATATCTTTGAGATAATTTCTTCCTTTCCCTATTGAGACAAATATAATTGATGTGTGAGGCTAAATTCATACTGAAAACCGTTTATTTTGTCATATGGCAAAGGGTGGAAAGTCAGATCCTAAATTTTCCAGTCTGACCTAACCCAGTAGTAACTGTGAAGCTCTGTTCTGGTGACTGCATTTTAAGTGGAAATCTGCTGCAAGGGCTTCTGGAAAAGCCTTTTATACTTCAGATGAAAATGGAAAAATTCACCTGGAGAACTTTCCTACCTACTTTACTCTTTTCAGGCATGGTTTTTGGCGAGGTAACAGCCACCCTAGGCTCATAGAACCTTAAGTTAATATGCCTATGAAAGTAAAGCTGAAATGCAGATAGAACCACAACCTAATGTCATGTCTCTCTCTCCCTCTCTCTCTCTCTCACACACACTCTCTCTCTCTCTCACTCTCTCTCTCTCTCTCTCTCTCTCTCCATCTTTCTCCTTCCTTCCTGCCCTCCCTCCCTCTCTCTCTCTCTCTCTCTCTCTCTCTTGTATATATATATATATATATATATATATATTTTTTTTTTTTTTTTTTTCTTCTCCGAGACAGGGTTTCTCTGTATAGCCCTGGATGTCCTGGAACTCACTTCGTAGACCAGGCTGGCTTCAAACCCAGAAATCCGCCTGCCTCTGCCTCACAAGTGCTGTGATTAAAGGCATGTGCCACCACGCCCGACTCTATATTTTAATTTTATATATATTTTTTACTTATATATATATATATTATATAGCATTGGATCATCAGATATTCATGTTCTGTAGTACCAGGAAGCATTTGTGAACTCTGAAAGACCAATCAGGAGAGGATATGATACAATCACACAAGAGTCTTCATACACACATATATATATATATATATATATATATATATATATATATATATATATATGTGTGTGTGTGTGTGTGTGTATGTGTGTGTGTGTATTTATACATACATTATATATACATATATATGCATATATGTGACTTATATATTGTATATATATAAATTTTATATAGTTTATAATGACTTTTATATATTTTATAATGAGATGATATATCTCATTATATATATATATGACAGAGAGAGTGATAGACATAGATATACATTTAAAATGAACATATATCAAAATTGCATTTGAATAGTCATTTTCAGAAAAATAAAAGCTCAGACAGTATGTTATCTGAAGATAATTGTAAATAAATGAGTGCACAAAAGTTACTTATTTCTTAAACAAATGTTACTAAATGACTCACTGTAACTTAAAGTAACAATAATAAACATGTCACATAGGACTTATGGTATAAAAAGAAATAATTCAATAGAATTATTCATAATCATAAAAGTTAACAATAAGGTAAATGGGATGATATGCCTTTATTAATATAAATGGGAAATTTAAGTATCAGGGAATGATAAACAACATTAATTTTAAATATTACTGTCAACTTGGGAATCATAATTAGTGATACAATCTCCAATTATGTAATTAATCATGAAAAGTAAATATAGTCTATAGTCTTAAACAAATGAAATATAAAATTGAAGTAAGTATTACTATAAATTTGTGAAATTTAAAAAATAAGTTTCTGTGTGTGTGTGTGTGTGTGTCAAGAGAGTTACACTTAAATCCATAAAGAGCTTTCATTTCTCACTCAGTAAAATGTCAATAGTTAAAACACACTACCATCTATGAAGATGAATTCTGCAACAAAATGAGATAGTGACTAGGCAATATTTTTTGGCCTTTCTTTTAAAAGCCAAATGTATTTTGGTGTTTTCAAAAAGGAAATAAAAGTAGATGTGTATCACTGACGTTCACATACATTTACAACTGCTTTATTTGTAATATATTTCAATTATAGAAGAAACATGCAGACAAATATGTAAGTAGAAAGACTAATACATCAGCAGAAATCAGCTGCCTCACACATGAGCCACAATGTGCACCGATCTCAAATACAACAGGAATCAAACAAAGCCAAAGCCAAGTATCTGATACCATGTGATCACTTTACATGACAACATAGGAAATGTAAATTAAATTTTTTTTTTGTCACAGATAGTAACTTCCTAATTTTTAAGGTGAATATACGGTAGCAAATTAGTTGAAAGAACTCAAGAAGAAATTTCTAAAGTGACAGAAATCTTCAATTTTTTGTGATGACTGCGATATATTTACATTCTGTTTCCACCAAGGCAACCCAGGCCCAGAAATCATGTATTTTCTCTCCTTTCATGGTAATAGCATTGGATCATCAGAGATTCATGTTCTGTAGTACCAGGAAGCATAAGACCAATCAGGTGCCGATCTGATCCAATACAATCACACAAGAGTCTTTATTCACAAGTTCAAACTCGGGCTTAAGTCATGCTGACACACAGGATGGTTTCGGTGGATAAAAGCCCCAAACACTCTTCAGGACAAGATTTTATAGGAAATATCAAGAGAAGGGTGAGTGTTTCTAGTCTGGTTAAGCATGTAATTGGGGGTGGGGCTACTATGGTCTTCATCATAATTAGCTGGCGCTAGAAGCCAAACCATAAACTTAACTTCTGTTTTCCTCATGACTGGTGATTGTTAGGCAGGGAGGGCTTGTAATATGGAGGTGCAAATATGTTGGGAGAATAACCTGGAGAGACAGGTCTTGTGTGTGTGTATGTGGCGGCAGGGGGAGGGGGGGGGCGGGTGCCTGGAAACTGGTGCCAGGCACTGGCCTATTAGTTTGCTTGAGTTCAAACTTGGGTTAGGTTCTATAAGATGGAGTCTAAACCCAAAAAAGTTGGTCTCTAAGTTCTACTCGGAATACCGGGATAGGCTAGAAATTTAGTCAGGGGTTATTTACAAAGAACAGAAAGACATAAGACAGAGCACAGTAGTATAAAGAGTTAAGGGCAATAATAGAACTGAAATCATTAGATTTGATAGGAACTGGAAGGCAGGGTGTTAGCATTCTGTCTAAACTCCACCCAAAGTTACCTGGCAAAGGCAGGTAGGCCTGACCCACTACAAAAAGGGGTGCTCATCCCCTCCTCCTCCTCTTGTTCCTTTCTTGCTCTCTTGGGATCTTGCTCCCTTACTCTTCCCTCTCCCCGCCTCACCTCCATGTGGTCATGACTGGCCTCTACTTCTCTACTCTCTCTCTACCTTTCTCTGACTCTACTACTCTCTTAATTCCCCTCCCCATACCCTGAATAAACTCTATTCTATACTATACCTTCATATGACTGGTCGCTCAGTGGGAAGGGATGCCTTGTCATGGCCCCGCTGTGACACCCCCTTCCCCCATACCTGACTACACCCCCATAGAACATATTCCTTCTCTACTTAACTTTTTATAAACACATCACAGGGTAAACAGGGAATATTCGGAGGAATAATTAACACTCATGGTCTTTTGGAAAAGCCACATGGAACTCTGCTACTATAAGAATTTCATAAAATATATCCTTCTATACATGCAAAGATTTTATGGGGGAGGCCATATTAAAAGTAATTTCCCCTGCTACCAGATTAAATACCCAGTTGCAGGAATGGGTCACCTCTTGGTGAAATGTTAGTAAATAGGTTCATAAAGACATCCCCCTTCCTCAAATTAGAGAATATTCCAAGTAGTGGCTACCCTCTGGAAATTGACACTAGGACCCTAACGCTAAAACATCACATATTTGAATCATAGAACCTGTAGACATTAATCTGGTACTCAACTTTAAGCTTCAACTCTACTGTCTTCAGTGCTATGCAGGCTGTTAGAGGAGAACTGTTAGCCTCAACCTCACCCAGATGTGAGCTCTTAAAGCCACAATGACTGGATTGACAAATTAGGCCCACACTTTGAATGGTAACATACATTTCACTGGAGTACCCAAACAAATGTTTGGATTAATGGCCTGTTCCATGAGATCAAACCTAACCTTAGAAATATTAAGTACAACAAAACTTGTGGCTAGGTAAGTCAAAGTTTCTAGTGGAGAATGAAATACTATTATTTTGTTTAATAGATATAGTATTAAAACCTCTCCCAGTGACTTTCTCCTGTACCCGTAGATCAGAGTCTCTCC
Source organism: Mus musculus (assembly GCF_000001635.26). NCBI lineage: Eukaryota > Metazoa > Chordata > Mammalia > Rodentia > Muridae > Mus > Mus musculus. Next base: position 11,243,893 of record NC_000071.6, on the reverse strand, counting down.
GACCTCTAAAGAAAAGCCTCTATTTGTTGTAGTAGGTAGTAGTCAATACAGAGCCTCAAGCATTTCAGCAGGAAGAATAAAACAAGCTGTCTAGTGCTCAGCTGTAAATCAGACATTTATGTGTCATATTTAGGCCCAGCAAATTATCTAGAAGTGGGCCAGAAAGCTTAGAAAGGCCAAGGTTGTAGATAACATCAAGAAAACTGTTTTCCAAGCACATGGAAAATAAACATATGAATTCACAATTATGTGACAGCACACATAAGGTATGCAAAAATTCCAGCTAGGAAAAACTACTGTGTACTTGAGGAAAGTTGGTATGTAATTTCACCACTAGCTGAGAAGCTATTAGTTCTTCCTAGCTATTGAGGAGGAAAAGCTAATATTTTGATATTATGACTCCTGGTAGACTCACCACACAACAGAACAGGGTTCTATTCCAAGGTAAGTTAACTATCAAAAACTGGAGAAAGACGAAAACCAAGAAATCATCTCATAGTTCGGTAGGAAGGAAAAGGAGGGTTGAAAGGGTGTTAAATGATGGGCAGTCATATGTCCCAATATATTATGTAAAGTTTTCAAGGAATTAATAAAATATCTTTTAAAGCCTATGCAGGTACCATAATATCAAACAGTTAGAATGCATGTGCATTGTGTAATGAATTATACATTTAAAAAGTGGGAGTTAATTAGGCAATGAAGGTAAACTTGATGAATGAGTTTCCTGCTTTTACACAAAGGTGCACAGAAGTCTCTGCCTATGTTCCTCTCTCTGTCACTGTCTATGTTCCTCTCTCTGTCTCTGTCTATGTTCCTCTCTCTGTCTCTGTCTCTATTTATGTTCCTGTCTCTGTTTGTCTTCGTCTCTATCTGTCTCTGTCAGTCTCTGCCTCAGTTTCTCTTCCTCTCTCCCTCCATCCCTTCCTGTGCTTTAGAGTTTTTTCTCCATCCAATCTTCCTTTATTCTCTCACCCTCTCCCTTTCTCCACATACTTATCTCCTTCCTTCTCCCTTTGCCCTTTTCATTCTCTTCCTTTTTTCCTTCCTTCCCCTACCATCTTCCTTCCAGTTTTTTTGTTCTGTCTATTCCAATACCTCTAGCCTCTTCCTTTATACACCCTTTAGTCTCCATTTTCTTCTTTATTCTCTTGCCTCCCTACCTTCTTACCTTCTTTTTTTGTTTCTTCCTATTCCCATTCTTCACCTTCTTTGCCTCCTCTGACATCCACTTCCCCTCTTCTCTTTCTTCTTTCCTTTTATATATTGGCCCCCACTTTTTTCCTTATTTTCAATGTTTCTCTTTCTCTATCTTTTCTTCCTTTATCACCTGAGGAAACAGTAAGGCAATATTTATGATCAGAAATATGGCTTTCAATAGATACTTTTTTACTTCAGAACCCTTGTTTTTTAATAGAATACATACCTTCTTAGAAGAAAAAAACTGTTTGCTTGCTAAATCACCTACTCAACAGTATTCCATTACAGCTGCCAGAATCTAGCACTTCAGAAACAAAGTACCAGAGAAACAAATGGGCAGCAAACATCAACTCTGAAAAACATTGTATCTGATCTATTCAGCTTGGATAGTGAATTTCTTTCCATAAATAGTTAATAAGGTATGTTAAAAAATATGAGTATATATATATATATATATATATATATTTGAAGTAGTTACATAATATCCATTTAACTTGTCATGCTTTTATTGACAGACCTGTGGAGATTGGTCCACTCATACTATTTTTGGGAAGCCATTTGAAAATACTGTGAAATTTAGGACAAATGGGTATATAAAAAGCTCTTATTTGGTGTAGTTTCAGAGACTACTTTGTAGCAGTGGTGAACTATCAAGATCATTTCAAAATTAAATTTATATTTTATTCAACAATTATGTAGTTGTTTTTATTTTTCCTGGAAAGATAGATTACATATACCATTTAATCTTAAAATTATTTTAAAAGCATATATTTCTTATAAAATTTTAATTTCTTTTTAATTATTTTTGAATCCATCAAATGTAAACGGTTTCAATAAAATTGCAAATGCTACAAAACCCCAAAACCCAACCAACTACCAGATGGAACTTTTCTAAAAGGTGAAACAGAAGTATTTGGACAAATTTGTCAAGGATTAAAATTAACTATGATGAGAATGCAGAAGTAGCCAACCTTGAGGATATTAATATTCTCATAGAAAGAGAAAGTGTCCCATACATGGGAAAGATTAAGGGTGAAATGCCACAGAATTTGACTTGTGACAATTCTCTATTGTTTATATCTTACGGCAGCAGCTGATGTATAACTCCTCTTTGGCTAAAACAAAGTGACTGATATAAATGGACTGTCCTAATAGACATTAAAAGCAAGGAACTCTGAAGGCTTTTCATGTTTCCTGGAGAAGGTTACATTTCCTCCTATGCTTGAACACTTTTTTTTGACTAATTTCAAGATGCAACGTATTCAGATATTTTCTCTAAGCCCTGAATTGCTATATTGAATTGGATGGTATTCAGCTTTATCTGTCACCTCACATATGATAAAACTCTGCCTTGATTGAAACTGGAATCGGACGTGCTAAAAACTAAATTCTTGCTAGCATAGAGATAGCCATGCTTGTAACCCGGGTCAGCAGTGAGTTGTATATTGATATGAGCAAGTTACTGGAACTTTTGCTCATTTCCCTTTTTTGGTAAAGGAGAATATCAATGAAAGCCACACCACAGGGCCACAGAGCTCTTAAGAAAGGAGGAAGAAGCACTAGGAACAGTGTGTTTCTTTTGAAGTATTACTTGCTAAGTACCAGCTCTCACAAGAGAACTATTTCGATGCTAGGCCACAACTCTAATATGCATGAAGTAAACTATTGTGGCAATGCAAAGTTTTTCTCATACCTTTATTGTGATCCATTATTTCAACCCACAGTATATGATCTCCCTTAATTATCTTTACATTTTCCAAAAATGGGGTCGAATGATTTAGTGAATAATAGAGTAAAAATAATGTTCATGAGTCTTCAAAACTATGTGTTAATATAACGCAGGTATCTACTGTCTTTGGTTGAGAAATCCTAAGCCTGAACTTAATTTTCTTTATGCAGAGTATTAAATTAGATATTGCTTTCCTTAGATATCAGCTCTAATGACAAGAATAAACCTTTAAACCAATTCATTTAGGTAAGTGTATAAAATATCGATTTATTTCAAAATATCATGTTTAGTTATAAAACAGAACTCAAGATAGCCTCTACTGTTATTTTAAATTTTCAAAATGTTTTTAAAATTAATTTCGTGTGTGTGTGTGTGCACATGTGTGCATTCATTTGTGTGTGTGCATGTGTGTGTGCACGTGTGTGCATTCGTTTGTTTGTGTGCATGTGTGTGCATGTACGTGTGTGTGTGTGTGTGTGTGTGTGTATGCCCGCGTGCGTGTGCATGTTTGTGTATCGTAGTATGCATATGAGTATAGAGTGCTCTAGCAGCCAGAAGAAGGTAATACATTTCCTGAAGCTTTGGCTAAACATGTGAACAGGAACAGAACCTAGGTCCTTTGTCTACCAGCAAGTAGCCTTAACTATTAAGCCATTTTTCTAGCCCCATTATTTAACATCAAAGTTTTTAAAATATTTTATTCATTTTATGTTTTTGTATTTGTGGGTGTCTATGTATCTGAACATAGTGTGTGTCATGGAACACACATATAGTTTTTAGGACAAGTAGAGGAATAGGTTCTCAACTTCTACTATGTGGGATCCCAGGAACAAAATCTCTTTGCTATGCTTGGCAGGAAGTACCTTTGCCAATTGAGCCATTTGGCTGGCCTGGATTAGCATTTCCATTGTATAAAGAGATTAAAATTAATTCTGACTTTCCACTGAATTATTGTTAAAGAACGGTAGTAGACAGCTCATAGTTCTTATGGAGTACCTACTACCACCACTCTGTTCAAGTGGGCATATAATAAACTGACTCCTAATAACTTATCATCAAAGAAGAATTTTCTTAGTGTTTTATAGATAGAAAACAACACAAAGACCCACAACTGGTCAAGGCATAGAGAGAACAAGAGGCTAAGGAATACTCAACACTAACTGGAACATATATATTCCATCTCCTCCTCTTAAGGTTGAAAGATCATTGCAGAATAAGGGTGTAGAAAGATTTTAATACCCAAAATTGTGAATCACTACAGCAAGTCTTTTTCAAGACACACATATGGTACCCTCCTTAAATCTTTACAAATGCTTAGTAGGATCCAAACTTTCTTCTTTCTAGCAAAATCATATCTTTGTTAGTAGGTGGTTCTCATTGCAAACAATAATAAGAAATGCAAAGGATCCATAGCTTTTATTATATATTGGTAATTTGTCATTAATTTATAAAATGATAAAACAATAACAATAATTTATTTTTACCAAAAATACTCAAATGAAGAGGAAACTATTTAAAACTTTAAGATTTATTATTATTTTATGGGTATGACTTACTTTTTTCTGAATGTATGTACACACATCCTGTACATACAGTACCCTCAATGGTTACAGATATCATTTGATCCTCTGGCACTCTATTCATAGGAGATTTTGAGCAACCATATGAGTGCTGGGAAATCAATCCAGATTCCCTGCATGAGTAGTAACAAGTGCCCTTAGCCATTGAACCATCTCTTTAGGACAGAATAATTTTATTATATCAAAACATGATTGAAAATAGTATAATACTTGCATATGGTTCTCCATGCTCTAGCTAACCACGGTTACATAAAATATTTGTGATACTTGGAAGTAAAATATGTTGTTTTATATATGAGCATAAGACCAAATATGAGGCTGTCTCATTAATTAACTAATTAATTATTTATTACACATTAGAAACATTGTACAGGTAAACAACTAATAAATTCTCCCTCTTGGTGAAAAACAGTCTTCATAATCTACATGGATATTGATCGACACAGCACACACAGAAACTTCTCAGCATACTGATGTATTTCTGTCCTAGTAGGCAAGACCAAACAATGTCTTGAGTTTGAAAATCCTACAAGCTAAAAAGAGGAATAATTGTGCCGTGTTTCTTAAGTTTTCAGATTAAAATATTTGGTGCACAATTTAAAAAGAAAGGTCATGGGGAGGAATATCCAGAGGATGATACTTTGCCCCAGGAAAATGTACAGCTCATTGCCTACGTTAAATGACTATGCAACTGCACAAGAACCTAAGAGATGGTACTCACCACTCTAATATAAGGAGCACACAGCCAAGCTTTGTGATTGTTTTTTTTTTTTCCACAAATTGCTTGGTTTTTTTTTCCCTAAAATGTTCAACATCAGTTAAACATTACCAGAAAATAAATTATTACTCACCATCTGTCTTAGAATCTGAGTATTATATTCCCCATTATAGAAATTTAGTAATCACAACCTTAGAAAGGGTTATGGAAATTCATCATTCATTTGATATACAGACAATACAGAATTGTGAGAACAAAATAATCAGCACTAAATAATTATTGTTAGAAATTGCAATAACAAAACTTCAATAATACCTCATGGTAAAATGAGTAGTATTACTTTGCTTTTCATCCTGGGGTGGCAGTTGTAAAGTTAGTTACCATAGCACATTTATTCACAAAAAGACAATTCTTTAATATTAAGCAGAAGAAATTATGTTGGACACCATTACCCACTTTACTGCTCACAGTGATGGAACAATAAAAGGAGTGCAGAGAATTATAATAGGCAGTACTGTGCATATAATAGAGGCAATAATACCTGTTCTATTATTAGTCTGTTCCTGCATACAAAATCCATACCATATAGTGTGCCCCGAATTCTACCTCACAATAATATTAATCAATTTAAAATCAGGACTTTATGGAACTGTTTTGGTAATATCAACTTAAGTTGATATTCAATGCCTTAATGCAGCTACCACTTTGTGTATCTCAGTGGAACAAAGGCCGGTACAAAGTGGTTCTTCTGGCCTTGATTTTTCAGATTTCATGCCCCAGCTAGAAGAAATGACCAGTGAGCTTACTAAGAGTCTAGTCTTATAATAAACTATAAACTTTTGTGCTAGAAGAATCTAAGGATGGAATTTTCCCAAGACAGGCACCAAAACTTACATTTAAGAGCATTACCAAACTCATGGTTTCACTACATATATTTACGTTTTGAAGGGAAAATACTGTGTTTAAATTCTAGCAGCCTCTGAGCACAACTTGAGGGATTTAAAAGTTTAAATGATTTACTGAGTTGATTTCCTTTGCATGATGTTATGTCTTGACAAGGTATACTTTCTTTGGTTGCCTGATTAAAATCAACTATTAGGTGAAAATTGGAGCGGGTCATGAAATGAATGTGTGAGTGTTTGACCTGATTAATGATTTCAGTGAGCTGTGTGGTGCCAAAAAGGTGCAAATATCCAATTTCTGGTCACATCAGAATGGGCTAAAGAGTTTACTCTTTTGATCTGCATGTACTCTTCACAAATGTCTACTAAATTCTACGTTGTTTGATTATAAATCCACTTAAAGATGTTTAGATTTAACTAATAAATAAATGTGGCTTTTTTTTTTTTTTTTTTTTTTGCTTTCGACTAAAGCCTCCAATCTGTACCACAAACACCTCAGTCCCTTGTGCGTTCTATTCTTTTTTCTAATTTAATGCGGTTAATTATCTCTAAATCACACCTCCAGTTTATTCCCTTGTCTGACTTAGTTCTTCTAAGACAATGCTCATTAGACTCATCCATGTTTCATAAGGAATTATATACTTATTTTGTCATGTTGATACAAAGTTTTGCTATAGAGTCCCAGACTAGGTTGAAACTCAGCAAAACAAAACCACCTTGAACTTGCTATCCTGCCTCTGCTTCTGGAAGGCTGTTTCTATAGAATTGCATCAGTATCCTTGGAATATATATTGCCTGTTCTAATCTTTAGTGTTTCATGCAGAAATATTCTTTTGATATGACATTCTAGTGAATGGATGTGGTCCCAACTTCTTTGTCAAAAAAAATAAAATAAAATAAAATAAACCTGTTATGAGAATCCAAAAGACAATGGCAAGTAAAAGTACCATGTGAACGAAGCTTTTCCTTCTTCCCCCACTAAGTGATTGATAAAAGATGAGATAGCTGGATAAACTAGACACAACCAAAGTTTACACTGAATTTCAATAATGCCATGAGTGCATGTTATCAAGTAAAAATCAAAGCATTAGAGATTAATATGTTGTATGGTAGGAAGAACTTCTAAAAATTTTTGTATTTCTTAAAGTAGCATCATTCTTTGCCTGTGGTTTCTCTTATAATTCCCACATTCTTTATCTCAAGAAAATTACTTAAGGAAATGCATGCTCTTTGAAATGAATACTAAGTTCACCTCTCATTCATGTGGAGTAGAGTCTTGGGGATGACTTTACTTTAAGAATAATTTTTACCCTAAAGTATGTAAGTACAAACCTATTCTCTGAGAATTTACATGCAGATTCACTTACACATTGAATATATACAATCAGTATAATGTATTTTTATATCTCCCATACATTTATTTTTTTTTTAGCTGTGTAAGTTACTAAACAGTTTTGGCTATTAAACTTCAGTTAATATCACTTATTGCTGACGACAATAACTGCTTACTGATAGGAGCTCGGTATTGGCTGTTCCCTGAGAGGTTGTACAAGTACCTGACCAATTCAGATGCAGATACAGCCAACCATCAGAAGGAGCCCAGGGACCCCCAAGGAAGAGGTAGGAGAAAGACTTTAGGAGCTGAAGGGGATTGTAATCTCATAGGAAGAACAATATTAGCTAATTGGACCACCCAGAGCTTCCAGGTATTAGACTGCCAACCAAAGAGTATACAGGAGGGAGCCATGACTCCCTCATGATACATATGTAGCAGACGAAGGCCTTATCTGAAATAAATGGGAAGAGAGGTCCTTGGTCCTGTGGAGTCTTGATGCCCCAGCATAGGGTAATGCTAGAGCAGTGAAGCAGGAGTAGGTGAGTGGGTGGAGGAACTCCCTCGTAGAGGCAAAGGGGATGGGCGAGAAGAGGGATAGGATGGGTGGGTTGTGAAGGGGTAACCGGTAAGGGGTATATCGTTTGAAATGTAAGTGATTAAAATGATTAATAAAAAATAATATTTCTTATCATTCAGAGAGCATTGCCCAAATAATGTATGTGCAAGAGGGCATGCCCCATGGTCCCAAGTGATATGATGATGTTGCTATTGTAACTTTCCATGATGCTACATCCATAGGAAACTGTTTACTATTCCTTCTTGGAAGGTAGATTTATCGTGAACATAATGACTAAATGACTAGAAATAAAGATTAAGCTTGGCATTATTAAAATGCCTTAAAATTTCAAGAGAATTTCGTAGCCGTTCAGGGGTATACCTGAAAGGGAGGTTGGGAATGAAATAGGGTGGGCAGGCAAGAGAAGAAGGAAGCCAAGACAAAGGTTCTCTGATCAAGGCTCAAAGTTTAATTTTCAGCTGTGCGTTTATATAGGGGAAACCCAAAGACCCATCCTTTGTTTCAGCTAGGTTGTGTTGCTTGGTTTCAGCTGGATTCTGTGGCAGAACAAGCTCAGCAGCTCAGCAGGCAGTCTGCTTCTGCAGGTGGGCAAGGCAGGAGATTTTTATCTAGGTCAGAAGACTCCACCCAGTTTGGTGGAAGATGGACTGTGGCAAACAGTTAAGGTCTGATTAGCCTGCTCAGGACTGAAGGAGAGGGCACAGAACTTTTTTGAAAATAACAAAACAAAACAAAACAAACAAACAAAAAACTGCCTTAGAATGAAAGACCTATCCTTGAGATGTGAGTTTTCACATGAATAGAGGACCTCCTTGCAGGAGTCTTCCTGTGTGTAAGTATCTGATCACAACGGGAACAAAAGAAGAAAAATTCACATGCTATGAATGTAGAAACAAACTTAGAGATCTCACTCACACAATAATCGACATTCTTTTAGACTGTACAGAGATTTCCCCCTAATACTCATGTTCTTGGCTTTTGAAGCTATGTTGCCAAAAATCAGGGCACAACTCACTGTTGCCAGGTGTGCCATGTCTCACAGGCTGTCAGAGAAACCCTGAAGGCTGTTTGTAAGATGTCATGCTTGTGGTGGGCTGGGTATTTCCTAAGACTTTAATATACACAAAAGTAGCTTGTAATAATTACTTGAAATGGAGAACAATATAGCTTGAATGTTAAAATGTTAGATGAAAACTACATTGCCATACCTGCAAAGAAAATACATTGAGTGTAAGATAAAAATGATAGATTTAGGAAGATTATTGTGCATACTATTTTGTAAGTTGTGGAGCAGAATACACGTAGCTTGGTTTTGAGAATTCCCACACCTTGATTCTTGTAGATATCAATGCATTCTTTAATTAAATACTTCTTTAAAATAGTGAATTTTATACTGATTACCCTGGATAATGCCCAGATTTCATATCAGTTAGATTGAGAAATGCCCCCTGGACTTTCATTGCATCTTGAATATACTATTTCTGTCATTGAAATAAGTTTACACATTTGAATTTTAATTTTGTTCATCAGAACCTATAAAGTTTCTCATATTTCCCTGAAAATTTGGTACCAGACAGTATTCCTGCAGCTCACATTCCTGAACTAGAAATTGATGTAAGCGATTGTGATGCCCATGACTCCTACGAGAGTTGTTCTTATCCTTTACTCTCAAATTTCAAGAGATTTAGAGATAAGACAAGCAATTATGAAATAAGCACATCAGACACAGTTTTGTATTTTTATGAAAAAGATGTTTCAACGGACTGTGGATACACTTGATCCAAAATATGCAACTGCAACTTTGGTCAGAGAATTGTGAGAGATCAGCTTACAGTGTAGATTCTCATGTGGATGGAAGATATGTGACACACATTCCTTAAGTCATGCGCAAATGTGATAACATACAGTGGTTTATAAGAGAACATTAAATGTTGTGAGTTCCTTGAAGATAAAGATTGTTCCTTATTCATATATGTACATATTACACACACAGTATGTCCCTGAAAAGTTCTTTATGATGAAGTTATGCTTATTGAATTTGCTGTTTTGAGTTATACTACTTCACTAGAGTGAATATAGGAGTCTGTAAACCTAGGTCAGTGCCATGCGTAGGAATCCCATGAAGAGCTTAATAAAATATCTCATTTTTTTCTATGATATTCTTTTTCTATGTGACATAGACAATTAATTCAATTAGGAATGCGTTAGCAGTATAAAATAGAAATAAGGTAAAAAAGAGGAAAAAGATAACAGATATTTTGGTTATAAAAAGAAAAGTAGCAAATAAGAAAAGAAAAGGTTATATTTATTTAACATTTTTTTAGGTTTTTCTTTAATAAGATATCTTCTTTATTTATATTTCAAATGTTATCCCCTTTTCGAGTTTCCCCTCTGAAAATCCCCTATCCCCTACCCTCTCCCCCTGCTCCCCAACCCACCCACTCCCATTCCTGGCCCGGACATTCCCCTATACTGGGGCATAGAGCCTTCACAGGACCAAGGGCTTCTCCTCCCATTGATGACTGACTAGGCCAACCTCTGCTATGAATATAGCTAGAGCCACAAGTTCCACCATGTGTTTTCTTTGATTGGTGGTATAGTTCCAAGAAGCTCTGAAGGTACTGGTTAGAAACTTTTTATATAATTATATAATGTTACAATTATATAGTAGCAAAATCAATATTCATTTAATTTTATTGGAATTAAACTTAAAGACAGTAAAGATTAAGCAAAAGAAACTGCAGAATATATATTCATTTAACCAGCCATTAGCAATTTGATTTTTGAAATATGTACCTTAATTTAAAATATCATTAGAAAATAAGCTGAATTCTTCTTGGAAGAGGATAGCTGATTTTAATTCATAAAAGTTGTCTTCTTTTCTTTCAGGTTGTGAGAAAACATTCTTACCAAAGAAAGCAGTATACATGAGAGGAAAAGTTTCTTTAGCTGAAAATTCTAGATTATAGTACATGTCAGTAAGAAAGGCAAAATAGCATGGAAGTTAAAGTATTGCCCCACAACCTTAGAGCAGAGAAAATTGATGGATGCATTCTTCAAGTATTGAAATGACTTTCCTTCTCAATCAATCCCAGTTTATTCAGTCCAAGAGTGCTCCCTATATTCAAGGTAAGTGCTCCAACCACCATTAAATAATTAAGAAAATTCCTACCATTCATATCCACAGACCAAACTTATTGAGGAAATTCTTCACTGAGAATCTCTTTTGAGGTGTTTTTATACTCTTTCAAGCTGACAGTTAAAACTAACTATTGCACAAGTATTCTCTTTCTCTCCCTAAGTGCACCCAAACCAAGCCAATATTTAAAGAAACAAAATGAGAACAAAGATAGAAATAACTCACAACAAAGGTCTTGCTATTGTCCACAGACACTCAAAGACTCATTTAGTTTCATATTTTATATAACTAGACTATAGCCCATCACAGGCTGCTTAGATGTTCATACAAGACTTTCTTGGAGAAAGTATATCTTCTATCATTTTTTTTTAGTTTAAACAAATGTGAGTTCTTTGTAAAGTTTCGCTATTAGAGCTTGGCGACTCTTATGGAAGAATAGGAAGGATTGGGGCCAGAAATGGGATAGAAACTCCACAGGAAGACCAACAGAGTCAACTAACCTGGACTCTTCAGGCTTTCAGGAGTCTTTACCACCAATCAAAGAACATACAAGAGCTGGACCTGCTAGACCTCCCCACCCATATGTAGCAGATGTGCAGGGTAGTCTTCATCTGGGCCTGGAACAACTAGAACAGGGACTGTCCTAAAAGCTACTGGCTGTACTTGAGACGTGTCCTTCTAGCTGTGCTGCCTTGTCTTGTCTCACTGGAAGAGGAGATGCCTAGCCTTGCAGAAGTGTCCGGATTAGAGGATACCCAGGGGAGCCCCACCCACTCAGAGGAAAAGGGGAGGGGTGACCAGGAGGGGGTAGCAGTGAGTAGGATGTAAAGTGAATAAGGAAAACAATAAAATAAATTAAAAAAAAACAAAAGCAAGATCAAAACAAACATATGATTTGAGCATTTTGATTTAGTGGTAGTTATTTTGCAGACTTTGTAGTAGCATAGAGTCTGTAGGTTTCTGCTTCACTCTGATGGCTGGCATTAGAAATCTTCATGAGTTTACCAAATGTAATCTATGAGGAAAGCCTTTCCTAGCTACTACCAAGTGAAACCTGGGACTTAGCAGTTGAAATACTTGGTTAAAGAACACGAGTAACTAACTTTGCTTTTTGAATAAATGCTTTCCACAGCTTCTTCTTTTACAGATGTGTTTATTATTCACTGTAGCATATCTTATGCTTTTTGCTGGTTTTCAGTGTTTGTTAATGCACAATATGAATAAATTGTGTTAGCAAATTACATTTCCTAAAGTAAATTTTGTGAATTTTGATTGAATGCCTTGATTTTTTACAAATTACTAAAATGTATACCACCAAAGAATATATGTATAATAAAATTTAATACGATTATTGTTAATAATAAATAATGTTTCCTATTTATTGTCATTTCCTTCAACTATTGATTGTTTCTTTCCTATGTTTTCCCCTTACAGAGCTGACATAGATGAATCTTTAGTCATGAACTTAAGAGATAAATGAGAAAAACAAAGAGTTCCCATAGAATAATCATCAGATTTTATGGTAATTTCAAAATGAGAAGTCTACTAGAGAGGCAAACTTGATCTCTTTCTAATAAGGTCCAGAGACCTTTGAAGTTCTGTGTAGGTAACTGTAGCTCATTCTTGCTTGCTAAAGAGTTTAATTCAGAACAAGAAATATAAGTTAATAACATCCTCAAAGCTTTCCTAATATGATGCATTGTTGTACCTTGTTGGAGATCTCCAGAATACCAGCAAAGAGTCAACTCTGAAGCAATCACACTAGAATCTCTTTATTCCAAGCTTGAGCTTGGGTCACACCACCTACTCTGATGCAGCAGAGCAGGAGGGAGAAGTCCCTAGTTCTCAGCGGGACAAGGTTTTATAGGACATGTTAGGCAAATGAGGGAGGTTCTAGTCTGGCACATATCCGATTGTGGGGGCCATTACAGAATTTTTGTTGCCTTTAGCATAATTGGTTGCTGCTGGGAGTCAAACCATACACTTCTGCTTTCCTCCTGAATGGTGGTTGGAAGTGGATTGCCAGGGGAGTAACCTGGAGACTGGTGCTAGGTGTCGGCTTGTTAGTTAACTCAAGTTCAACCCTGGATCAGGTTCTCTAAGATGGAATCTGAATCCAAGATCACTAACAATTACTAATTGCTTTGTGTGTGTTTTCTTCTTATCTTCACACAATTAGCTCTTCGTTACCATAAGCTCTTAAATTTATAATTTTATCACCCACAGTATATAAATAAAAATGCTTGTGTCTATAATTAATCAGCAGTTTTGTCCAGTGACCACAGCTGGAATGTATCTATATAACAAACATTTCACCTTCTTACTTCTGTACTATCTATAAAGGTGTCTGTGGATATCAGCACTTATTAACCTAGCAGAAGCTACAATCACCCTGAGGAGAAACCTCCAGGCAGCTACTGGGAGTAATTTTGATTAGGTTAGCCCCTGTCCACACCTATGGGTGATTATCTTGGGTAGGTTAATTGAAAAGGGTGACCTACCCTAACATGGTCCTGTAGCATACCTCTTGCTTGGATCCTGTACCTCCTGCTTGGATCCTGTACCTCTTGCTTGGATCCTGTACCTCTTGCTTGCATCTTGGACTGAAAAAGAGGAAAGTTTGTCGAGTTTGAGCTTTCCTCATACTCTACTCCTGCCACCTTCTTCTACTGTAATTTTTTTTCACCATGGTGGAGTTTAATCTTGAACTGTAACTTAAAATTAGCCCATTGTTTAAGAAACTTTTTGTCAAGGATTTTAATACAAGATCATAGGAGGCAATACCCAGGTTCCAGATATGCTAAGCACTTAAACTGTCTAGCTGCTGCAAATATGTGTGTGCTTGTTTTTATTTTGGATTAGCTTATGAGTTTTTGAGTGTGTTATACTTTTGTAATAACAAAAATTAACTCAATGCTATATAAACAGAAACTGTACTTTTTAAGCATATAGATATATAAAAGTACACTTAAAGAGGATTATGCATACAGCAAGGGAATTATATATTATCAGTCTAGTATATCATGATGGCTTTATGTCCATTGTAAACCACTGACTTAACTATGTCTGGCCAAATATGGGTAGGTACCTTTCCAGATAATTTCTTCCCACATGCATCCTGACAGTTGCCAGTATGTTTTTGAATATGACTCATCAAAAATCTAAAAGAATATATATTTCATTCAATTATCTCCAGAGGCTCAGGCAGTGTTAAAGCTAAAATAGCTCTTGATGTTTAAAACAATGAAATAATGATGGCTATTTTGTTTGTTTGTCAATGTGTTTATTTTTTTTTTCTGCCTTGATTCTCTGAGTTTATCATTATATCATATTTTCAACAAAATAGTATTTTTGTGCCTTGCTCATTTGGTCTGAAAATTAAAGAATAAATGTCACCTGCACTCCTAAAGTCATGTGGAATATAAGCATTCTCACTCTTCCATAGAAAAAGAAACAGCTTGTGGCTTAGTATGCCAAGACAATGACTTAGAACATTAGCCATGTACTTGTCTCAGCCAATGTGGCAAAACCAGCACAGTGAGAATGAGAAGTTTCTCTCCTCATTCTATTTTTCAGAACTTTATCGTTGAACGTATCAGTCCACACTTAACATGATTATTATATAAACTCCAAGAGAGTGTCAAAACCACTGAGAGCATGGGACAAGGCAATAGCTCCATGCAAACATTGCTTAGAATATATCAGCTATAGGAGCCTCTTATTCAAATAGGACATCATAGTTGCCTAATGAAAGAGGTGTGTGTATTTATATCAGTAAGAGTTCATGATTATGAGGGTTTATAAGTAAAAATTTCAATTCTGATAAAGTTGGGTAGATTTCAACAATTTTCTCTTCCAAAACCTAGTGCCGACTCTATTTTGTACACTTTGCACAATAAATTGCAATTTTGTTCCACTACTCTAAGATTCTGCTTCCTTGTGGTAATCAGAGAGATGGTAATTGCTGGAAATTTTATCAAGGCTGCCCTCGGGCACACAGGGAAGCCTTGGTTTTCTGTAATCATCATTTATTAATTCCTTAACTCCAAATTTCATCAGATTATCAACATCTTAATAAATACTTTGAAAATTTGGCCAGGCAGAACATCACATAAAGTAAATGCCACTGGCAAATAATTGTGGTTTCTGTTTCTCTCCAATTATTGATTTTCTCTTTATGTTCAATTTTTTTTCCACCTGTTCCTAAGACGTGATCTGTGCCAGCTAATACTTTGCATTTGTGCTGATGTTTTATAGGTGGTAACACTCCAGGTTCTATTCCATTCCAGTTAACACATTTTGACCAAACCTAAAACACACACATTCACACACACACACACACACACACACACACATACACACACACACACACACACACACACACACACACACACACACACACACACACACAATTAATGAGAGTGTCTTAGTTATGGTTTTATTGTGTGAAATAATATACCATGACAGTGGCAACTCTTATAATAGAAAGCATTTAATTAAAGCTTCTTACAGTTCAAAAGTTTAGTCCATTACAATCTTGGCAGGAAAGCATGGTGGCATGAAGGCAGATAAGGGGAGAGAAAAGGCCCTGAGAGTTCTACATCTTGATCAACAAGCACTTTTTCCAACAAGATCATAATACTCCAACAAGGTTGCTCCTCCTCATAGTGTCACTCTCAATGGGTTTATTGGGGGAAATTTTAATTCAAACTACTACATTCCATACTCCCTGGTCCCAATAGGCTGATAGTTGTATCATAATGCAAAATACTTTTAGTCCAACTTCAACAGTCGCCATCGGCTAACAGTTTTATTTATTTATTTATTTATTTACTTATTTATTTATTTATTTATTTATTTATGTTTTTTCATTTATTTTGGTTTTTCGAGACAGGGTTTCTCTGTATAGCCCTGACTGTCCTGGAACTCACTCTGTAGAACAGGCTGGCCTCAAAATCAGATATCCACCTGCCTCTGCCTCCCAAGTGCTGGGATTAAAGGTGTGCGCCACCATGCCCTGCTAGGCTAACAGTTTTGACCCTGTGAAAAGTTTCTTTTGAGACTCATGGCTATCTCTTAACTGTAATCACCTATAAAATTAGAATATTAAAGCATATCACATACCTTCGATATATAATGGCATATTACCATTCCAAAAAAAAAAAAAAAACCAAAACAGGAACATAATGAGAATATACTGGAACCAAATGAGATAGAATACCAGCTGGGCAAACGCCCAAATCTGCATGTCCATAACTAATGTCAAAGTGATCTTCAGATCTCCAAAGGCATTCACCTTTATTGACTACAATGTACTTCTTTTTCTTTGGCTGTTTCAACTCCTTGTTCCATGTTTTCTTGTCAGATATCCTGTGGTTCTGTCATCTCCAACATGTTGGAGTTTTCAATGCAATTTAGGCTTCACTTTCACAGCTTCACACAATGGTATCAATGTAGGGAACATCTCTGACACATGTATGGCCTCAGCACCTTTTCCTTATCTTTTGAGAGAGACTCCATAACCCCTTTGTTCTATCCTTCATTCTAAAGGCAGAGCCACATGGCTGAAGCTGCCAACTTCTGCACCTTGCTGGCACTAGAACGTTGCTGGTTGTTCAAGCTTCTGTTTTATAGCTCTCTATTGTGGTTGGCTTCCTTCCCTGCCTAAACCTGGGTGCTCTGAAGACCAGACAAGCCTGAAAGACAGAGATATACTTACCCATGTCTCCTGGGTGCTGGGATTAGAGGTGTGTACCACCAAAACCTGGCCTATATTTATATTGAATTTCTTTGGACAAGTTGGAAGCTTAGCTGGGTGGCATCTTGCCATGAGGTCACCACTCATTTTATTTCATTTTAACATCAAGATTTTTTTTTAGTCTTTATCTCACCGAACAGAAAATTTCCACTTTCTGTTGCTCCTTTTCCCCTTATAGTGTACATTTTGTATTTTTCCATACTGAGCTTGCTACTTTTTCTTATAAATCTCTATAAGAATTAACACTAATAACCAGACAACAGAGTCAACACTTTGAGGTTTCCTCTGCCAATGTCATTAATCCAAAACTCTTTAATTTAGCCTCAGACAGACTTTTAGGACAAATGAAAAAAAAAAAAAACAGTTTTAATCTTTGCCAAAATAACATAAGAGACTGCCTTACCTAGGGATCCATCCCATCTGCTGACATCAAACTCAGACACTATTGCTGATGCTAAGAAGTGCTTACTTACAGGAGCCCAGTGTAGCTGTCCCCTGAGAGTCTCTGCCAGAGCCTGACCATTACAGATGCTGATATACACATCCAAACATTGGACTGAGTGCAGGGACTCCAATGGGAAAGTTAAGGCAAGGACTGTAAGCTGAAGGGGATTGCAGCCTCATAGGAAGAACAACAATATTAACCAACAGGGCCCTCTAAAGCTCCCAGGGACTAAATCCCAAACCAAAGAGTAAACAGGGGAAGCCCACAGCTCCTTCTGGGTATATAGCAGATGATTGCCTTGTCTGGCAGCACTGAGAGGGGCGGTCCTTGGTCCTGTGGAGGCTTGATTATCCAGGATAGGGGAAGCAGGGGGAGGGAGGAGGGGATGGCGAGTTGTGGATGGGAAACTGGGAAGGGGGAATAACATTTGAAATGTAAATAAATAAAATAAACAATAAAAATAAAAAATTAAAAAACAAAAACTTTCTCTAGTCCAATAAAAATATTCTTCTTGTCTAAAACCACATAAGCCGAGCTCCCATGCTTCAAATAACCTTCAGCTGTCTTGTCACCCTTGTTCTTACTAGTATTGCCCATTGAGCCCCACTTAAAGCTTCATTTCAAACAAAAGAATGCCCAGGCCTATCACAGCAATGCCTCAGTCCCTGATAACAACTTCTGTTTCAGTTATGGTTTTATTGCTATGAAGAGACACTGTGACAAAGGCCACTTTTATAAAATTTTAAGCATTCAAACAGATCATGGTGTAAGTCAATTTTTAAAGCATTTAAGAATAGGTGTGCTCCTCCCTGGAGAAGACCATTGATCCCAATTTGCTTATGATCCTTTGCCTAGACTTGAGGCGCATTACCTTTCCCTAGTCCAGGCTATTATGTCTGTTAGTGTTGTCCTTGCTTAGGGTATTCATTACTAAATAATCCACTCAAGAATATACACATACAAAACTATTGCATAGGCAGATCAGGCTATATTTGTATGTTTTCACACACATATACAAACATAATTAAAGAGAAAAAATCATGAATTTGAACATAGCTGAGACAGGGGTATATAGTAGACTTAGAAGTAGGGAAAATAATGTTACTATAATCTCAAAAATATTTGAAGTTTTGGAAAATAGATTGTAAGAGAATTAAGACAAATCTAAATTTATTCTATAATGTGGAATAATACTACTTTTGTTTCTCTGGATAGTCAAATCTGAAGCTGAATTAGTCAGTCTCTAAATATAACCCATGATATAACGTGCATGAAATCGTAGTAATAAAGCATAACTTTCATGGAAAATAAACAGGCTCTTTAGTGCTGGGGAAATATAAGAACTGCTGAGGTAGAATCTGGTCTGTTCTCTCTACAGGGCAATGCTAGTTTTAGAAGCAAAAGAATTTTTTAAAAAGTCAGTGGTACCAACACTAATGTTGATGTTTTTAAACTGTACAGTAAAAACCATTAGCAGAAGGCTATTGGCTGAGTCATTTCAGAGAAGAGAAGGAAGCAAATGCCTTAGTACCATGGTAGCAGTATTTCATGTGCACAAGTGCCAGTGAAAGAGGCCTTGGGCTTTTGTCTTGTTTTGTTTTAGGATTCATAATACCATGCTCCATTTCTATCTTCTTTGGAAATAAAAATGGTTTGCCCCAGGGTCCATAGATCTTCCTATTAGAATTTATTTTTGAGGTGATCAGTGATTGTGGGCCAGGCAGTTTGAGACAAGCACACATAAGTTAAAGTACAGCAAGAGTTTGTAGCTCAGTAATTCATAAGCAAATTAAGATTTCCTTTTCATTAAGTTACTTGATTCTCTTGATGATTGAAAAATTACAGTGTCTATCAAATTTGTTCTTAGACATGCATTTATGGTTTTTTCAATTATGCTCTTAAATTGATTTTAAGTAAATGCTTTCTTTGGAATTATAAAAGAGAGTAGATTTGAAACAGAGTAACAGGGTATAATAATTCACTTTCTTGTTCTTTATCATGTCTTACAACATTTGAACCATGAGACAATTTAAAATCCACTATTTACTCACTGCCTGTTATTTATGGAGTATTGTTTAATACTTCACATCTAAAAATCACTTCACCACACATTTCACTCATATTTCATGCAACCTTGGCATGATTATTCTACTTTAAAAATATAATCTGATGCCAACACTTCAATATCTGTTAAAGAAGAGATGATGAAGCATTAGAAGTTAAAATAAAGAAAAGAAGTTAAAAAGGATCCAAAGGATAAGAAAAATCAAGGAACGTATGGTAGCACAACATCAGTTCATGAACACAGGAACTCTCTGTCCTGCGAGTGTAAGAAAGGAACATGCCAAACACAAAGCAGAACACGAATTTACATGGCTACTGCCTGCACTAAGTATATCAAACAAGTTTATTCTGGGATCAGCCCTCTAGAATAGATCTAAAAGATGATAGTTTACAGCAGGCATATTTGTCTTCTGCCTCCTAAAATCTTTCCATCACCTATTCTGGGGGCTTCCCTGAGTGTTGGGTTGGGTTCAACATGTATCAGTTAGGGTTGGATGTCTCCCAGTCAGTGATTAAATCTTCTACAATTGTATGTCCCTCTACTCTTGTAACTTCCATCCAAGCTACAGCAGACTCTATGTTAAATCATGACGAATGAAAATACCACGTAGCACTAAAATAAATTTGGACATTCATCATTATTAATTTCCACAGGAGAGCTAATTTTCACATTTGTAATTGAATTCCCCCTTTTAAAATTGTCAGTTAGTTACATAACTGTTAACTTTATGACTTACTGCATCATTTGCATTATTAATCACAAATAATTTGATAAATATGATGTCATAAATGTATTAATATATTAACCTTATAACATTCATATTTAGTTCATTACTTGATAAACAAATATGGACACCAAATTATTTTAGGTTTTAATTTAAGATTATTTTCTGGAATATAAAATTGCTAATATAATTTGTCACAACCCTGTTTTGAAATGTAAACATATTGTATGATATGTTTAAACTTGAGAGTACCTATTTTCTATAAATCCTACATTTTAGTTATATGATTTCATTCAAACTTTTTCTTACAGATTTACAAAATATAAAACCTATCATCATTACACATCATTCACAGTTAAAATACTATGCAACAGCATTCCAAATTTCTTGCCACTAATTACAACTTAAACAGAGTAATCAACTTGTGACATGACACCCTCTTTTCCACTTTTCCTTGGTATCCACCATTCTATTCTTATCATTTTAGATTCCTCATATGATCACAGTCATGTGGCTCTGATCGTCTGTTTCAGGATTTTTCATAGAACACAATGTTCTCTCTCTACCCATGTTACCATCAATAACAGAATTTCATTGTTTTTTTAATCCTGAATAACATTTCATGAAATATAAGCATATTTATTTAGTCAAGATTTTATATGTATCATAACTCAAATGTAATATTATATATTCATAAATACTTAAATTGACACATACTTATAAAAGCTCATAAATATATGAGCTTCAAAGTAATGATTAAATTAAAATCCACTATTTTAACTGATAGTCTGATTAAAGAACCTCATATATGACACCTGTAATGATTATCAATTAAAATTAGGATTAAATTACTACCCCTAAAAGCAAAGATCCAAGCAAATAAATATTCCTCTAGCTTGTAATTTTGTATGATAGTTAAAACTGCAGAAGGAACTACATTTCTGGCATGCCCTGTCATTTGAAGTATGATAGAAATTTGTGATAAAAAGACACTGGTCCTTTAATTACCTTATTTATTCTAAAATATACTTATGTTTCATTTCATAATTGATATATATTGATCATTTGAATAACATAATGTTTATAAAAAAAAACAAATCATGTAAGAAACTTGAGAGATTTCCAGAACTAGAACAGAAATTTGTTTTTTTTTTTTTCCTGAACAGCAAGTCACCAACGAAGATTATAGCACAGTCAGCCTCTGAGGAAGCTATGAGTTCCAGTGACTATTGTCCATGTCTTCAGTGATGCTTATCACATTCTTTATGAGGCTCAAAACTACTTGAGCTCAGTCTTTGGGCCTATAATTGTGTTCATGTCTAATACATTGTATAGGACACACAGAAGAACTGACTTTTCAAGGGGCTTAGGTTTCAATTCTCTTGTGTAAATTAGGCTAAGGAAAACACTAATTTTGCCCTTTGTCTCCTTGTTTGGAATTATTCATTGTTATGTTGTTTAATTTGGTATTCCTATTCTGAGTGCCTTAATTTCTTTGCACAGTTCTGGGCATAACACCTGAAATGGAAAAGGTCTACAATGTCAGAATTTCTGGTTTTTGTTCATAAATAAAATAGGTGATATCTCAAAGGAGTGACTGGTCACATCTTGACTCTTACCTGCATCTGATCTCCTTTCAAGACTTGAACTTTCACCTGTGCTTTGCCTTGTAATGCTACATTTGTTATTGTTTCCTTGTATCTCCCTAGCTTCACCAGTTCCTGTCACTTCCCAATAGCATGATGCTGAAGACTGGATTTTACTATGTAAACATTTTCAAGACACTGAAGATTTGAAGTATTTTTTAATATAGCCAACTTTTCTCATAACAAGTCCTTTATTTGAATCAGGTAAACACATGCATTGTTAACATCATGACTGTAGAAGATTAAACTCCTTTTCATGGTTCCTTTTATTTATTATTGTTGTATTTCTTTGTCTAGATTTGCTACTGTCTTCCATATCTTCCTAGTGTGCTTCTTTCTACTTCATATCCCCCTTTTGACACAAGCCTTCTCCTGAATCACTTAACTTGACCTTTTCATTAAGCAACATAATATGTAGCCTCACTACAAACTCAGAGTCATAAAGACCAATCAGGAATGGATAGAATCTACTAAAAACATGAGCAAAAGCCAACACTCTGACCTATCTCATACATCAGTGTTTCAGAAAGAAAAAAAATTACGTTGGTTTGAAAGGAATAAGTTCAGGTCATGAGAAGAACTGCAGAAGGGTATTAGACATAAAATATATTGGAAGAAAAACACTTTCAATAAAATGGGGTAGGGGGGAATCCAATCTTCAAATATTTATAGTATCCCTCCACTGAATAAAGCAATGATTTCTACATGGATGTGCCTATACTACAACATGGACAACATACTGTACTCTAAATACAGCTTTGCAGAAAAATGTTTTCTATATGTATGTGATAATTCCCTTGTCCAGGTGTATAGTCAAAATATAACACCTACAGTATATTATGTTCATGTACCATTTTAGCTTTTATTGAAAATATATGTTTAAAAAAGAACATCAGATAGACTGCTCTGTACTTTCTGTTAAATTGGTTGGAGTAAATAATGAAATTTTTCATCTCTCAAAATAATGATGCTGTAGACCGATCAGAATGTTGGCTTTGACTCATCATTTTGTAAGAAGCTATGTCCAATTGGCCTTTATAATAATGGGTTTTTAGTGAGGTAACATAATATATTGGAATGTCAAAACTGATTTTTTTTTTCAAATTTCAGAAAGAAACAATTCCCTCAATTTAGACCAGTCATTGGTTGACCACTCCCACAAGCTCTGAGCCACCACTACCCAATGCTTCTTGAAGGTAGGACAGGTTGATAGATTTTGTGTCTGGGTTGGTGTCCTATTCTCACCATCCAGAGCATAACCTGGTCACAGAAGATGACCAGTTCAGGCTCCATATCCTCTATTATGAGGAGTCCTTGCTAGAGTTACCTTCACAGGTTCCAGGAAGTTTCCACTCCATGAAGTTTCCACATTACTCCTAAATGCTTAAACATTTCACTCATCTCTCCCACTACTCTCTGCCTCCATCCTTTCCTCCCCAACTTAACCCTCCTTTACCCATCACTACCTGCCCTGAGTTCAATCACTCAATCTATTGTAATTCTTCTCCCTAGACATAAGTGAATATCCTTTATTTAATAGCTAATATGCAATTGTAAGTGAGTACATATGTTTGTATTTATGTGTTTTTGTTTCCTTACTCAGGATGATATTTTTCCTATTTCAACCCATTTGCCTGTAAATTTCTTGATATCAGTTTTCTCTAATACCTGTGAAATAATCCATTAGGTAAATGTATTGCACTTTCTTCATCCATTTTCAGTTCAGGGATATCTAGATTGTTTCCAGTTTCTGGGTATTATGAATAAAGCTATGAACATAATTTTTAAAAAATGTTCTGGTGGCAGGATAGGGTATCATTGGGGTATATGACCAAAAGTGGTATAGCTGTTTCATGACAGATATCATTTTTCAGTGATTTTCTTTGGAATGACCCAATTGATTGAAAGTGGATGTACAAATTTGCAGTCCCACCACCACTGGTGAAGTCTTTGCCTTGCTCTACATCCTTGCCAACATGAACAGTCATTTGGGCTATTTATCTTTGCCATTCTGGCAGGTATAATATGGAATCTTTGGGCCGTTTTGATTTGCATTTTCATGATAGTTAAAAATGTTGAACATTTAACTGTTTCTCGGCCATTTGAAATCTCTCTAATAATTCCTGTCTGTTTAGATCTGTACCCCAAATTTAATTTGAATCTAACATTCTTCTTAAAATGTACACATTCCAATAATAGTTGTATGTATACTTCCAGTTGGTTTATAAACTCTCATTATATGTATATGCCTAAATATATGTATCTATATCTAATCTATATCATATATATACATAACTATTATAAATGTATACAGTCATATTGTATGTAAGTTCTACATGCTGCTTTATTAATTAGGTCCTTTAAATTATAGTTCCTTATCTTTGAATTTCACTGTCATTCTTTCAAGTGATCTTCCTAATGTAATCAAGTGACCTTACTCTGCAATCTTTGACTTCTCCAATGACTTTCAAATTAAGCTTAATACAAATGGAGGTTCCTGTAGTTTACTTGCAAAATCTCTCTTTTATGAGCTCCCTTCTATGAAACAAGCATATAAAGTTAAATCTATTTGGCTACAGGCTTAGAGTTCTGCTTGCTCTGATTTGGCCAGTTATTACTACATGGTCACACTGAGTTTCAAGCATGTGCAAGATTCTGTACAAAACAATGTCATTCATAGTTGAACCAAGAACAGCATCTTTACCAGAAAGTAGCTCTTCATCTTTTAAAATGAGGACTCAGCATTCAAGTGTACATTTAGCAAACCACAAGACTCCTACTTTTCTATTCAAAGCTGGCGAACAAGTTAAAGTTTTCTTTTCTTAATTTTTCTTTTTCTCTTCTTTTCTTTTTCCTTTTTTTTTAAAATTTTTTTTCTTTCCATTTTTTATTAGGTATTTAGCTCATTTACATTTCCAATGCTATACCAAAAGTCCCCCATACCCACCCACCCCCACTCCCCTACCCACCCACTCCCCCTTTTTGGCCCTGGCGTTCCCCTGTTCTGGGGCATATAAAGTTTGTGTGTCCAATGGGCCTCTCTTTCCAGTGATGGCCGATTAGGCCATCTTTTGATACATATGCAGCTAGAGTCAAGAGCTCCGGGGTACTGGTTTTTTCATAATGTTGATCCACCTATAGGGTTGCAGATCCCTTTAGCTCCTTGGGTACTTTCTCTAGCTCCTCCATTGGGAGCTCTGTGATCCATCCATTAGCTGACTGTGGGCATCCACTTCTGTGTTTGCTAGGCCCCGGCATAGTCTCACAAGAGACAGCTACATCTGGGTCCTTTTGATAAAATCTTGCTAGTGTATGCAATGGTGTCAGCGTTTGGATGCTGATTATGGTGTGGATCCCTGGATAAGGCAGTCTCTACATGGTCCATCCTTTCATCTCAGCTCCAAACTTTGTCTCTGTAACTCCTTCCAAGGGTGTTTTGTTCCCACTTCTAAGGAGGGGCATAGTGTCCACACTTCAGTCTTCATTTTTCTTGAGTTTCATGTGTTTAGGAAATTGTATCTTATATCTTGGGTATCCTAGGTTTTGGGCTAATATCCACTTATCAGTGAGTACATATTGTGTGAGTTCCTTTGTGAATGTGTTACCTCACTCAGGATGATGCCCTCCAGGTCCATCCATTTGGCTAGGAATTTCATAAATTCATTCTTTTTAATAGCTGAGTAGTACTCCATTGTGTAGATGTACCACATTTTCTGTATCCATTCCTCTGTTGAGGGGCATCTGGGTTCTTTCCAGCTTCTGGCTATTATAAATAAGGCTGCTATGAACATAGTGGAGCATGTGTCCTTCTTACCAGTTGGGGCATCTTCTGGATATATGCCCAGGAGAGGTATTGCTGGATCCTCCGGCAGTACTATGTCCAATTTTCTGAGGAACTGCCAGACGGATTTCTAGAGTGGTTGTACAAGCCTGCAATCCCACCAACAATGGAGGAGTGTTCCTCTTTCTCCACATCCTCACCAGCATCTGCTGTCACCTGAATTTTTGATCTTAGACATTCTGACTGGTGTGAGGTGGAATCTCAGGGTTGTTTTGATTTGCATTTCCCTGATGATTAAGGATGTTGAACATTTTTTCAGGTGCTTCTCTGCCATTCGGTATTCCTCAGGTGAGAATTCTTTGTTCAGTTCTGAGCCCCATTTTTTAATGGGGTTATTTGATTTTCTGAAGTCCACCTTCTTGAGTTCTTTATATATGTTGGATATTAGTCCCCTATCTGATTTAGGATAGGTAAAGATCCTTTCCCAATCTGTTGGTGGTCTTTTTGTCTTATTGACGGTGTCTTTTGCCTTGCAGAAACTTTGGGGTTTCATTAGGTCCCATTGTCAATTCTCGATCTTACAGCACAAGCCATTGCTGTTCTGTTCAGGAATTTTTCCCCTGTGCCCATATCTTCAAGGCTTTTCCCCACTTTCTCCTCTATAAGTTTCAGTGTCTCTGGTTTTATGTGAAGTTCTTTGATCCATTTAGATTTGACCTAAGTACAAGGAGATAAGTATTTTTTAATTTTTTAAGACGTGTTTTCTTTGTGAAGTCCTGGCTCTCCTGGAACTCACTCACTCTGTAGACCAGGCTGGACTTGAACTCAGAAATCTGCCTGCCTCAAAGTTTTCTTATTTTAGAAAACATAAGCTACTAAAAGAATGAAAATAGAGTTAAAACATTCCAAAAGCTGTTCTCTAGGAAAAAGCATGATAATGTATGAGTTGTAAATAAATGGAAAAAGGACACATGAAAAAATATGTTAGAAATTTTATGAACACATGAGATGGGAAGAAATCTCAAATACTGTCAACAAATCATACACATACCTATTTCTGATGTAAAACCCCATCAAAACTACGTATATTTATACTTTGTTTTCAAAACTGTGATTACATGATCTTTTTTTAAAGGCCATTGACTTGTTCGAGTTTATTTTATATCCAGCTACTTCACTGAAGCTGTTTATCAGGCTTAGGAGTCCTCTGGTGGAATTTTTAGGGTCACTTATATATACTATCATATCATCTGCAAAAAGTGATATTTTGACTTCCTCTTTTCCAATTTGTATCCCCTTGATCTCCTTTTGTTGTCGATTTGCTCTGGCTAATACTTTAGTGCTATGGTGAAAAGGTAGGGAGAAAGTGGGCAGCCTTGTCTAGTCCCTGATATTAGTGGGATTGCTTCCAGCTTCTCTCCAATTACTTTGATGTTGGCTACTGGTTTGCTGTAGATTGCTTTTATCATGTTTAAGTATGGGCCTTGAATTCCTGATCTTTCCAAAACTTTTATCATGAATGGGTGTTGGATCTTGTCAAATGCTTTTTCTGCATCTAACAATATTTTTAAGATAATGGATTATATCAAGTTATAATGGAAGGGAAGTTCCATCCATTATAATAGTCTTAGGGTTTCTATTGCTGTGATGAGACATGACCATGGAAACCTTTCTAAGGGAAGACATTTAATTTGGGTCTAGCTCAGAGTTTCAGAGGTTCAGTCTATTATTAATGCAGGAAACATGGCAGACATGGTGCTCAGGAAGGCATTGAAAGTTCTAAGTCTTGGTCCACAGACAGTAGAATGACATCATTCTGTAGTGGACATAACTTGAGCATATGAGATTACAAAGTCCACCCACACAGTAACACACTTTCTCCAACAAGGCCACACCTACTCCAAGAAAACCACATCTCCTAATACTTCCATTCATTCAAATACATCAGTCTGTGTGGTCACATATTTAAATCACCACAATACAGACATTCTGTGAGAAAAATCAGAATATGTAATTTACTAATGTTCATGTAATAAAAAATCACATGTTGAAAAATTCATGGAGGTTTCTGATAACAAAATCCTCAATAAGTTATGGAAAGTACAAATAATACAGTAGAAATCTCTATGATTTAAGTCTCTAATTAAAGGAAAGATGACCAAATAACTATCCAAATAGTGGTTGCCTGTGTAATATGCTTATAATGAAGTATTAAAAATAAAAAATACATTCATGTAATTACAAAAATACAGCCACATAGTCTTTAAGAAAAGCTCCAGTATATAATATTGTCAATGCAAAAACACAACTTTTACCTCTAAAGGAATATGAGATAGTTAATTTTGTATCCAAATTATGTGTTGACAATATATACTAGAGTCTTTTCTTATGTTGTAACTCAAATGATTTGTAGAAATCAGAGAAAAATGTTCTAATCTAAGGAAAGAGGTGCTAACCAAGGTACAAAAAGCATAAGACTCACAAAATAGACAGGACCACAAAAGTAAATTCTCCACCTCAGAAGTGTTTAAAATTTTGTGTGGTTTTATCCCTACTTGCCCTGTGGTATAACAGCTATATGAGCCTTAGAGAGAAGTAATTAGATGATTATCTGTCTTTTCTCATTATAAACACACATAAAGTTATTGTGGATACATAATTGGAATTTTCCATTTGAGTCATAACCTAGCAAATAACAGTTGTGTTCATAAGTTTATTAGCTGTATTTTGTCTTGAAGGCATTATTTCTTTTGTTTTCTTTCTTTTTGTTGTTGGTGGGTTTTTTGTTTGTTTGTTTTTTTGTTTGTTTGTTTTTTCTGAGACAGGGTTTCTCTGTATAGCCCTGGCTGTCCTGGAACTCACTTTGTAGATCAGGCTGGCCTCGAACTCAGAAACCCTCCTGCCTCTGCCTCCCAAGTGCTAGGATTAAAGGCATGAGCCACCACACCAGGCAAAGACATTATTTCTTTTTTTTCCCCATTTTTATTAGGTATTTAGCTCATTTACATTTCCAATGCTATACCAAAAGTCCCCCATACCCCCTCCCCACTCCCCTACCCACCCACTCCCCCTTTTTGCCCCTGGCATTCCCCTGTACTGGGGCATATAAAGTTTGCAAGTCCAATGGGCCTCTCTTAGCAGTGATGGCTGTCTAGGCCATCTTTTGATACATATGCAGCTAGAGACAAGAGCTCCGGGGTACTGCTTAGTTTATATTGTTGTTCCACCTATAGGGTTGCAGTTCCCTTTAGTTCCTTGGGTGCTTTCTCTAGTTCCTCCATTGGGGGCCCTGTGGTCCATTCAATAGCTGACTGTGAGCGTTCACTTCTGTGTTTGCTAGGAATCTTGCTACTGTATGCAATGGTGTCAGCATTTGGAAGCTGATCATGGGATGGATCTCTGGATATGGCAATCACTAGATGGTCCAACTTTTTGTCACCCTTCCAAATTTTGTCTCTGTAACTCCTTCCATGGGTGTTTTGTTTCCTATTCTAAGAAGGGGCAAAGTGTCCACACTTTGGTCTTCGTTCTCTTGAGTTTAATGTGTTTAGCAAATTGTATCTTATATCTTGGGTATCCTAAGTTTCTGGGCTAATATCCACTTATCAGTGAGTACATATTGTGAGAGTTCCTTTGTGATTGGGTTACCTCACTCAGGATGATGCCCTCCAGGTCCATCCATTTGCCTAGGAATTTCATAAATTCATTCTTTTTAATAGCTGAGTAGTATTCCATTGTGTAGATGTACCACATTTTCTGTATCCATACCTCTGTTGAAGGGCATCTGTGTTCATTCCAGCTTCTGGCTATTATAAATAAAGCTGCAATGAACATAGTGGAGCATGTGTCCTTCTTACCAGTTGGGGCACTTCTGGATATATTTCCACCGGATCGTGCAATATGTCTTTTGCCTCTTCAACAAAGTTCTTTGAGCCTTGAAGAGAAAGATTTGATGGAGACATACAATTTAGCATTTAGTGAGTGTATCAAGATCTTTCAATTTCTGCACAGTGTTTATTTATAGGTCTACATTTGATTCCAACTACTGCAGGTAAAATCTTCGCAGAAGATGGCTGAGCAAGGCAATAAATTTAAAATTAACTTTCTCTAATGCTGTTCCAGTGATCAGTAGACAAACCACATTTAAAGGCAAGCCCCATTACCAGCAATAGATGGCCAAGTTAGAACAAACTCAGTGGTACTTTTCTAGATATTTGTCTCATAATGATCTGTCTGGGGAATTTTCTTGGTGCTATGAAGAAAGAACAACACACATACAAAGCCAGGCACCCTAAAATGCCAGCAGATTTTAAAGGCCATGAAAATCAAAGGGTATTAAAACAGTGTATAACACAATAGATACCTAGTTCAGACCACTATATCCAGAAATATGAAAGTCATAATCAAAGGACCATATACTTGCGATATTCTTAAATCTTAAATATTAATAAATACTAATAAACAATATTGTGAGGTAATATGTGTTCATTACAATGATACACATTAGAATCTTATTCATAAATAGAAAATATGATAATTGGAGTAAGTTGTTTTTCTTGAGAATGTATACAAGTATTGAAGGAATAAAAGAAATACTAAAAATAAATACAACAGAATCCATGTCTAGCAATTATCTTCAAATATGTAAAATCACATATTCATAGCTTATGCTAAATAAATTTTAAAATACATTTTAATTTTATTTTTGACATATTTAAGTTATATTTATCTCTAATTTGCAAAAGATAACAAAATAATACAACAACTTCTCTACCACATATTGCTGTATTTCCAAATAGAATATCTCTGAGCATATTATATTTCATTAACAAGTCATATTAATGAGCTGTGTTTCTTTTCATCATCATGAAAGTTTTATGTGTATATTTTTATATATTTATATATACACATATAAATTAATTCTATCAGAACAAAGACTATTTCTTTTAATTATATCTACATCTATATATCTATATTTATCTATCTACCTATTTATTTAATTCCAATCCTTTGCATGCTCAGCAGCATTGTTATATTTTATATAAATATATATTATACTATATATTTAATATAGCATATAATTATGCATAGCAGCAAAATATATTACAGATAACATATTATTATACATTTATGCTACTGTAAATTCTACCTTATTTGAATCAATTAATTAAATTATGAAGTGTATGAAAGGATTTTCTTCAAGAAATTTGTTTTTTTAATTTAATTTTGTTTGTATTTCATTTTTACACTCCATATTCCATTCCCCCCCTTCCCTATCCACCCTCTGACTGTTCCAGATCCCACCCCTCCTCTCCACCCCACCCCATCTCCCCTTGAATAGCCCCACCCCCACCTCACTAGACCTCAAAAAACCTGGGGCCTCCAGTCTCTTGAGGGATAGGTTCATCATCTCTGAATGAACACAGACCTGGAAGTCCTCTACTGTATGGATGTTGGGAGCCTCATATCAGTTAGTGTATGCTGTCTGTTTGGTGGTCCAGTGATTGAAAGTTTGGGGGGGGGGGTCCAGATTAATTAAGCTGAATTAGGGAAGGCTGAAACAGATCTGTTAATGAAGTTTAGTATGATAGTAAATTAGGGTAAAAGACATCAATTGTCTCAATACATGCTAAAATGGCATTTTCAAATTTAACTTGGAGGCTGTAGAGATGACTCTGAATAAATCACTCTTATATAGGGCCTAAGTTTAGTTTCGAGAATCCATGTCTGTGACTCATCATTGACTATAGTTCAAGTTTCTGGTGGTATTGTTCTTTATCTAACCTTTTCAGGTATCTGCATGCTTGTGGATATATCCACACACAGACACATATAAATATACACAATGAAAATAAAACAAATCTTCAAAATTGATATTTATTGCCAAAACATATCTCAGCATATAATACAGCATAAAGTACATTACAAAATAAAACCTTTACCTTTACTTTGAATCCAAATTGTTTACAATCTCACAATAATTATTTCTCATTCTCTTCTAAATGAAGATAATTTTCAAGTGTGCAACCATAATACAAAATTCTTACAGCAATTCTGCAATTGCTTTTCTTCTGCCACTTCCCTTATTCTTTGCCTTGGTGCACTTTTAGATTTAATAAAGTTTCCTTAGAAAGTCAAAGAGCTTTTCCCAAACTACATCTTGAAACCATAAGAAACATGTTCTTTGGCCCGATGTCTATTACTTCCCATTTCACACATATATTTTAGAAACCACAGATTAGAGGCATGTTTCCTTTCTTGAAGAATAACACTTTTGTGTAAATCTACAGTTATTAGTCATTAATGCCATTTGTGGATATATCTTTAGAATGTGAGCCAAACTCACATTTACTCAAGGAACATCAGAGATCAGGCTGGGATTAAAAACCCCAGAATAAACCTTTTTATCCTATTAAGCTTGTTCAACTTCCTCTTTTTCTACATAAGTCGGAATATTATTAATATTTGCCAGGAATCACTGCTGAAACTTTGACTCAGTTGAATGTACTTCAAATGTGTAAATTACCTTCAATACCTTTTAGGAAATTTTGAGTTGAATAGGGCAAGTTCAGCAGTTATGAATTGGGAAGTAAGAAAAACATAGTTTTTGAAACCTGAAGTTTCTGCCTCCTTATTCCTATAGTCTCTTCATTTTATAATACCATGGGTAGGTAAGGGAATAGTGAATGATAATAAATGTGCAACTAAATAGCTACATCCATGCCAAAGACATCAAGCAAATCTGTTATGTATCTTCTCTGAGTTTTGATTTTCATGCTTCCTATACAGGTAAATTTTAAATATATGTGAAATAGAAACCCATGTGTCATATAAGATATGATCTAATTAATTAATAAAATAGTTATAATATCTGTATTCCCCAAATTAGGTTTTATATTAGGGTGTAAGTACACTACTATAAGTTCTTTTAGTTAAACCATGTAATGACCCTGAAAATACACAGACCACTCACCCAGATGTAGGAGAAAAACTGACTGACAGGCCCACTCTTGACAGTCTACATCATGCCATGGTCTCTTTCACCACTCTCCTGCAGCCAGGCAGTAACCAGGGCAAAGTACCAATTCAGATCCCTAGAATCACCCTAGAGCCCCATCCTTCAATAGGCTTCCCAACAATTTGACAGTAGTAGTCCCTTCCTCTTCAACTGTTTCCATTCAACCTTATTCCAGAGACTAAGTGTTGTTGCAATTGTCTTAATTCCTTTATCTTCTAAAGAAGATAAGCACCCTGGTTATACCCTTTCTTTACAGTTTCCTTTTCCTCTTCCCTTTAAATCTCTTTTATTTATACATCCATGTTGTCAGCTCTTCTTGGACTCATAATCTGACAGGTTTGCTCTGTGTGTGACATTGAATTTTATGTTTACATTACATTTTATTTACAAGTAGGATTTCACAAAATGGAAAGAAAGAAGTTTGAAACATTCTTCAAATGTACTGAATATATTTTCATCAAATGTAATACAAATCACCACATACTATACAAAGAGAAAGAAAAAATAAATAAGCTACTGAATGTTTTAAATCCTTAAAATGATAAATGTATCTCCCTTCTAGGTTGGGCTTAGTTGTTTGATTTTTAATTACAAACCTGTTTGTTGTTTTAGAATCAGTAAAACCAAGATCTAATGTTTTCATTGTAAATATATGTTTTCTCAATATGGATAGGAATAATAAAAATTTAATTTCTTGTAGCTAATGTCTTGGCAAATAACAATTTTAATCTCAAAAGTTATACTAATAAAATACCTTGCCTTGTTTATTTACAAATATGTGCTAACATGTTTGACAGCCAAAGAAGAAAGATAAATGGTAAGGTATACATTTTGTACATCTACTTTAGTTCAGAGGCCCTTGGGAAAAACAGTGAATAAATCCCTAATGTGTTAGTGACAATTTGATTTTATTATTGGCTTTCCTAATTTTAAAAATAGCATTTTTTGAAGAACTAGCTAACTTATTTTTAGCACTATGTTGAAACAAGTGAGAGGTTTTTAAAGTGAGCTTTTGAAGGATGGAAAATTGAGAAGTTCAGAAACTTCTCAAGGTCATATCTAAAAAAAAAAAAAAAGAGTCCAGGTAAATTCAATCTGTAGTAACTGCACAGCTAGGCTAATTGACGAGTCTGATTATTTAAATGACTTTGGCTTTCTGAAATTAGTTATAGAGATTGCACAATTATGCTTGGAAAACTGGATTTTTCCCTTTCATTGATTTATAGAACTTGAAAAAACATTAACTATGTTATACCAGGCTAAGTTTTAGAACTCTAAATTTCTTGGATTTTATCCACTTTTATAATGTCATTCTGACTATTTAAACATAGAGGTTGTGTTTTTGACACCTGTGTTATGGCAATACTATTAGCAAAATAGCCTATGCAAAGTTGATGAGAATTTGGACAAACATTTTAACAACTAAAGCCTTTTAAGTAGTTACCATGCCACCAAGAAGCTTCCACTCATCTAACAATCACTGAAGATTGATAGGTGTGAGTGTGTGTGTGTGTGTGTGTGTGTGTGTGTGTGTGTGTGTGTGTGTGTCTGTGTGTGTGTGTGTGTGTGTGTGTGCGTGCGTGTGTGTTTGTGTGTGTGTGTTACTTACATGTGGTCTGGAAAATGCTACTGAGGACTTCCTCATGTATTTGCTATTAGTTTTCTTCTTGCCAATCATTTCAAATGTTGCAGTGCAGTATTTTATGAAACTATATAAAATTATTTGTATCTTTCACAGTGTGCTTCATATTCATACCTCACCCTTTATCTATCTATCTATCTATCTATCTATCTATCTATCTATATATCTATCTATCTATCTATCTATCTATCTATCTATTACTTAAAAATAGACATCAGTTCATTTGTAGCTCATTTTTAGATGAGAATGGAAACAGTTTCTTACTACTGAATTTTAACACTGGTCTTGAATAAGAGCTAAATAAGGTGTTTTTCCCATTCCTTCAGTATTCTTTGAAATCCTTAAGTTTCTATAGCATTCACAGGCTTATTTTTGAAATAAGATGTTACACCTCTTACTGTTGTATTAATTAAGAAGTATTTTATAATTGCTAGCTTAGTTTCAAGTTGTTTGTCTCTATTATAATATTTTTTATAAAGGAAAGAGGAAAAGGAAGAAATAAAAAAAGTAGTAAAGGAAAATGAGAGAGGGGAAGGGGAGGGAAAGGGGAGGAAGAGGGAGAGGAAGAGAGGGAGGGGGAGGGAGAGGGAGGAGAGGAGGAAGGCCTGCAAGTAGTCAGACTGGCTGTGGTCTCTCCTAGGCGTATAATCCTAGCATACAGGAGAAGATATGTGAGACGTACAAAGGTCACCATCATCTGATTAGAGTTAGGGTGACTAGCTTAAACTCTAGGGGATCTTGTTTCAAAATTATACATGGCAACACAAAATAGACTAGGAAGAAAATTCTCAGTACTTTAGGGTGTCAATGAGGTAGGGACTCACAATTCTCTTACCTCATCACTCCTATTTCTAGTGATACCTAGTATCTTTCTGTGACTTCATGATATTAGTCACTGTAGTCAAACATATAAGTTTAGACATTGAAGAGGGGTTCCAAACCTTACATTTCTGCTTGTATCCTTCTCTATTGCTTTCAATGCACTCATGACATGTTGTTAGCACCCATTCACCTAATGTCAACATTTGGATTCAAGTAAACTTTATTGATAAAATACTAATACAGACTTTAATATTACATTGTTTTGAATATTACCTGTGGGTTAATAGTTATACTGATATGGCTTTTAAACATTTTATGTCTGTCCTAAGTGTAATGAATTTCATTTATATGAATCTCATTATTTTACTATGAAAAATTTAGTAGCACTTATTGTACTTAAGATATCTTAACAGTAGATATTTCTTGTCTTACTTTCTGATATCTAATTCTATTTCACTGATACTTTATTCTTTACTAACTATTCCTACTTGTTTACATTTAAAAAGATTTTGTTTGTTTGCTTTTGCTTTGGACAGCTTCTTACTTTACAACTCAGGGTTGTCTAAGATTGATAGGAATCCTCCTACTGTAATCCCTGGAGATTACAGATGGGAGCTTCCTTGATTGCCTAAGAGTTTTTTTTTTAATTGAATACAATGCAATATGATTACATCTACACAACACAACATTCTCCAATTAAATTCCCTCCAATATGACACTCAACACATACCTGACCGTCAGTTTCATCCCTCTGCCGTGCCTCTCTCACATAACTCACTAAGGCCGTAACTACATGGTAAGACCCTATTGCTGGATAGACCACAGAGTTTTGCTACAGGACATAGAGAAATCAGCCTGAATTCCACGTGAAAATGTCTTCCCTACTGGCTATATTTCTTAGTGCCAGAAGGTAATACGCAGGCTGATAGGGGAGAAGAGACATCAGTGTTCTTACCCAGTACTACAAATAACCCCCCCCCCCAGGAGAATTTTGTCAACTGCTTCAATACTGACGTAGCTGCTATGGAATGATTCATCCTCATCACATTCTGATTATTCTGATTTTCTGTGTGAAGTGCACCATGGAAAATTAACAGTGGACACATGCTCAAAAGAGAATTATATTCCCTTTCCTAGTGAAAGAAAGATGAAATTTCAAGACCTGTAAGTCATATAAAGTACTCAGAAATTGCTGGTTGTTTGTGAGTCTAGAGGCTGCCTGGGGCTGAGAAAAAAGAAAAGCAAACCTGGGTATGCCCCGTAGTTAAATATTCCTGGGAACAGCTTAACCTTAAAGATAAAGAGGAATGTGAGGACATAACAGGGCTATCTAAACTGAGTCAACAATTCACAGAACTCTGACACCCTGCACGTACATGTAATTTTTCTGCTGATGTTTGAATAAGCCAATAGTGTGTCGCTATGCTGAATTCCACACCATTAAGCCCCTTACCCCATAAATACTCCTAGCTTCCTAGCCTCGTGGCCTACATCTGTTATCTCCTGTGTGGGATGCATGTCAGCCCGGAGCTCCATAATTAAATGACCTCATGTAATTATATCAAGATGGTCCTTTGCGATTTTTGGGGTGCATGCCGAATCGGGAATTGAGTTGGGGTTTCCCCACTAGGTTCTATCACTAGCAACTAACCATTGAGAGTAGTTCCACCAATAAGGGACATGGCATGAAGAACACCCTTATTATCTATGCTCAGATTAGGCTTGCTGTGTTTTCAGCAAATCTTGTGCAAGAAGCAACACATGAGCTCCTCTCAGTTCATGAGTGCAATAGTTATGTCATCCTCAGGAGACAGAAATTCCTAGTACACTTCTTCACCCTTAAGACCTTCCATTCTTTCTACTTCCTCTTCAACAGGGTTTCCAGAGCTTTGGCCAAGCTTGGAGGGGGCACAACTGTTAACTTCTATGCTCCATTCAGGCCTGAGTCCTCAGTCTGTGATTCTCTGCACTTTGACCAGAAGCATCTCATCTTTCTTTAATTACTTCACATGGAAAGAAAAGTTGATCTGACAAAGTTTAAGAACAGTCTGTATCTATGAGTTTATTTAGAAGGTATTTTTTGGGGGGAGGGGGGTCGAGACAGGGTTTCTCTGTGTAGCCCTGGCTGTCCTAGAACTCACTCTGTAAACTGGTCTCAAACTCAGAAATTCTCCTGCCTCTGCCTCCCAAGTGCTGGGATTAAAGGTGTGAGCCACCAGGCCCGACGTTAGAATGTAATTTTAATGAAATGGAAACTTCCAGTTCTTTGGAAAGTTAGTTCTATCAAATAATGTTTTGCTGGGGCACACAGGTGAAAGAAGGTCTTGCTAAAGCAAATACATGAAAGACTCTTTTCCTGAAGCAGATATGGGTGAAAGGATGTTTTGATATAGCAAACATGTGAAAGGACCTGGAATGAAGGAGTATAAATATGATCCCATAGACAGTGGGAGATGAGCACAGAGCTTTGGTTTGGTTTGCTCTGCCTTGTTATTCTTCACTAAAGACACACATATATTGGTTCTCCTTACATAGCACTGTTAAATTGTGATAACTCTGCCATTGAGAGAAACTTGCCAAGAACTGCTTGTGAGGTTCCTGAGGCAGCTTTCTGCTTCTGCAGCCTCATCCCAGGCCAGGTGGTGAGGCTGTTGGTTTCTTCAGGATTGACTAACAGGTGCTTAATGTCTGATGTCTCCTTGTTGAAAGGACTGGACTACAGCTGCTGGTTCTTGCTTGGTTCCTGCTTTGAGGACTGGTCTGTGGCTGCTGAATCATATATGGTGTTTGATATGGAACTGAACTGCTGACAAAGAAGATCAATCTTGTCCCCAAAGAAATATTGCTGAACTGCTCCACTTCCCCTGTATCCTAATAACATTTTTCCCACTACCTCTGTTGGGTGGTGGGCTAGAGGAGAGTTTGAGTCCTCTAAAAAGCTCTAAAAGTAGGTTCCCAAAAATGTACGTACAACTTGACAACTCTGACAATTAGCAAAATTACCATAGCACATCCTACTCTAGGATATAGATTACAGTATTAAGGATGAAATTTCTTCTTGCAAAGACAAACCCAAAACAGATCAGAAACCAGTGATTCACTTACAACAATCATGTCAATATTGTATTGTATCTATATACCTATATCTACCTTTCTCTTGGATAATGGTTATTAAATTATGCAGTGTCCAGGTCCAAATCAGACCATTGATGTGTTTTCTCCCTGAGCATCCTCCAAAACAGCATGAAACCTATGTAGAAGAGAGACATTTCTAGGCGAGATAGAGATTAAATTTCTAGTAAGTTCTTTGCAAAAGTGGGTGGTATTTTCAGCAGAATCATCTTTACCATATAGATATGGTAAGGAAATAAGGAGAGTGGTAACCTGTATGGTTTTGGAGCCTTCCTCATATGGCCTGACGAATAAATTATAGGGAGGTATTTTGTGCCTCGCCTTGTGATAGTCATTGAATAAATGTGTCTGCATAGGCTAATGAATGCAGAACAAGTTCTCAAGCTCATTTAATCTTTTAAAACATATTTTGAGATTAGCTTACTAATTAGTTGGTTCCTATCAAGTTTTTTCATGTGTACTTAGTTTTGGTTTACCTAACTATTATTTATTATACTTATTGTCCACTGCCCTCACCTCCAGTTAATCCTTTAATATCCCATATCTTTCACATAGCAAATATTATACAACACATAAAATGTTATTTATATTCTTTTTGCCTAGCTTTCTTTTTTGGTTT
Organism: Mus musculus; assembly: GCF_000001635.26. Taxonomy (NCBI): domain Eukaryota; kingdom Metazoa; phylum Chordata; class Mammalia; order Rodentia; family Muridae; genus Mus; species Mus musculus. The sequence continues at coordinate 11,205,063 of NC_000071.6, read as the reverse complement.
TATTTCCAGACACACCTGCTCCCATCACTGTTTAAGGCTTTCCACACTTAGCCAATATCTCTACTTTGTAGTTGTTTAAAGCAAACTATATTGATTTCATGAAATCAGATTCCCCTTACTTTGCATTGGAGAAGCCAAATCATAAAAAGTACTATCATGGGTGTAAAGTCCTAGTTTTGGTAAAGACATCAGAAATCAACTCTTAGAGCACAATTGCTTCTATAGCTGCCAATTGACACCACATTATCACAGGAACACTATGATATGGGCAGTGATACATAAACACCTGCGTCTCCAGGACACTGAGGGAAAATAAAACCTGCACTTTATTCCGTTCTCATATAAGTTATCAGCTACTAGAACCAATATATAGAGAAACACATCAAGAACTTAGTTTCAAAGAACTGTGAGGAAACAAATTTTAAGTTTACCAAACTCTGTCAATTCAAACACTGCTTGAAAGAAATTTTTGCAGAATATTTTTCAGCCTGTGTATGAGGAAAGGGCACTATGTTACATCCTGTACTAGCTGAACACAGCAAGGAGACCAATACAAGGATGAGACAAAATGGTTAATTTTAAATTGAATAACTGTTGTCTTAAATGCAAAGACTTTAATTAATATTTAGAAACATGCTCACTTGTTTATTCTTTGAACCTTTTTATTAATTTTTCATATATTATTTTTGGATCATATATTTTCACTCCCTCAGCGCTTCCCCAATTTCCCCAACTTTCCTGTAGAATTCATATTCTTTTCCTCTTTTATCCTCTCTCAAAAACAAAAACAAAAAGACAAAAAACCAAAACAAACATGCCAGTATAACACACACAAAAAACCCCCAAAATACAAAGAGTATGAAATTTGTTTTTGTTGTTGTTTGTTTGTTTGGGCTACCCACTCTTGTGCATGACACTAGCCTTGAAGACAGCCTATTTTCCTCTTCCCAACAGTTATTGATTACAATTAGCTTCTTGGTTGAGGATGATATTTTGTGTCCACTTATCATCTCATTACTAGGATTTTTGTATATTTTGAAACTCTGAAGAACTTGTGGAGTCTTTGTGAGCTCATGTTTATCAGACCTGTTATGTTTAGATAGTATTCTTGCCTTAAAGTTATCCACCAACTCTGGCTCATTCTGTTTTCAGTTCTTCATAGACTTTTGAGCCTTGAGAGGAAGGTTTTTGAAAAAGGCTGAGTGCTCCTAAGTCCTTCACTTTCTGCACATTGTCCAGTTGAAAATATGTGTTAATAACCACCTACTGCAAGAAGTTTCTTCCTTGAGGGTTTAGTGATACTCTGATCTATGAGTATAGCAATATGCCACTAGGCATCATTTTATTGCTACTCTCTTTTGCAAAATAGTAGTTTTTTTTTTTTTTTATTTAAGGCCCATAACCTAGCTAGTTTCTTTTTGTTTTATTTTTTATTTACTAATATATTTCTTTACAATCCAGCCATTGACTCCCTTTCGGTCTCCCATAATTTGTCCATCCTGTTCCTCCTTCCCCTGTCTCCAAGAGGATGCTCCCTCCAATACCAGGCACCCCCTTCCCTGGAGACTCAAGGCTCTGGAGGATTAGACTCATCTTCTACTGAGTCCAGGCAGTCCTCTGCTATGGATGTGCCAGGGGCCTCGGACCAGTGCTTATAGGCTACATGGTTGGTGGCTGAGCTTCTGGGAGGTGCCAGGGGTCCTGTCTATTTATGATTGCTGGCCATCCTAGGGGGTCATTCTTCAATTCAGCTTCTTTAATCCTTCAGCTTATTCAACCATAGGGGCCTCCAACTTTAGTCCAATGGTTGGATGTAAGTATCTGCATCTGTCTCAGTCAGCTGTTGGGTAGACCTCTCAGAGAGTAGCCATGCTAGTCCCCAGTCTGTAAGCACATCACAGCATCAGCAATAGGGTCAGACTTTAGTCCTCCCTGCCCCATGAGATGGATCTCAAGTTGTGCTGGTCACTGGATTACCTTTCCTTCAGTCTCTTTTCATTTTTTGTTCCTGCAGTTCTTTTAGACAGTAACAATTCTGGGTCAAAAATTTTGACTTTGGGTTTGTAAAACCATCCCCACTTGGGGACTCTTTCTATCTACTGGAAGTGGACTCTTCAAGTTCCCTCTCTCCACTGTTGGGCATTTCGGCCATGGTCACCTCCAGTAAGCACTGAGAATTTTTCACCTTGCAAGTCTCTCACACTTTCAAAGGGGTCCGCATCACAACCACCCATCCTTGAGGCTACATATTTCCGTTCATTCTGCTGACCCTATATGCTTCTTTCCTGTCTTCCTTTATACCTGATTCTGCTGATTTTTCCCCCCGCACCCTACCCTCTCCCACCCAGGTCCCACCCTGCCTGTGCCTTCTGTGACTATTTTCTTCCCCACTTCTGAGTGTGATTGAAGCATCCTCACTTGGGCCCTCTCTTTGTTAACATTTTTGAGTTCTGTGGATTGTATCGTGGATATTTTGTGCATTTGTGGCTAATATCCACTGATTAGTGATTTCATATCATGCATGGACTTTTGGGTCAGAGATACCTTACTTTTTATTCAATTTCTCTTCTATTAGATTCATAGTATCTAGTTTTATGTCTAGGTCCTTGATCCACTTGGATTAGAGCTTTGTGCAAGGTGACAAATATGGATCTATTTTCATTTTTCTACTTACAGACTTCCAGTTAGTCCAGCACCATTTATTGAAGATGCTTTTGCCCCTGTGTACGTTTTGTTGCTTCATTGTCAAAGGTCAAATGTCCATAAGTGTATGGGTTTATATTGGGTCTGCAACTCTATGCCACTGTTTTATCTCTGTGTTTCTGTACCAATACCATGGAGTTTTTATCACTAAGCTCTGTAGTACAGCATAAGGTCAGGGATGGTGATTCCCATCGAAGTTATTTCATTCTTGAGAATTAGTTTCACTATCCTGGGTATTTTTTACTTGTCTATATGAAATTGAAAATTGCTCTTTCCATGTCTTTGAAGAATTGTGTTTTAATTTTGAAGTGGATTGCATTGAATCTGTAGATTGTTTTTGGTAAGTGTTAATCCTATTGGTCCATGAGTATGGGAGATCTTTCCATCTTCTGAAGTTTTCTTTGATTAATTTCTTCAGAGACCTTGAAGTTCTTTTCACACAGATCTTTCTATTGTTATGTGAGAGCTACCTCAAGATATTTTATATTATTTTTGACTATTGTGAAGGGTATTGTTTGTCTATTTTCTTTCTCAGCCCATTTATCATTTGTATAAAAGAAGGCTCCTGATTTGTTTGAGTTAATTTAACTTCCAACCACTTTGCTGAAGTTTTTGATCAGCTGTGGAAGTTCTCTGGTAGAATTTTTGGGGTTGCTTATGTATACTATCTTATTATCTGCAAATAGTAATACCTTGACTTCTGCTTTGCCAATTTGTATCCCCTTCAATCTTTTGTTGTCTAATTTCTTTAGCTAGAACTTTGAGCTCTATTGAATAGATATAGAGGAAGGGGCACCCTTGTCTTGCCCCTGCATTTAGTAGGATTGCTTCAAGTTCTCTCCCTTTAAATACTGGCTGTTGGTTTACTGTATACTGCTTTTATTATGTTTAAATACGGGCTTGGAAGTACTCATCTCTTCAATACTTTTAACATGAAGGAGTATTGAATTTCATCAAAAGCTTTTTTCAGCATCTAATAAGGTAAAGATGTGACTTTTTTCTTTTGAATTTGTTTATGTAATTGATTGTATACTAAGCCATCCATGTGTTCCTGGGATGAATCCTATTTGATCATAGTGAAGGATGACTTTGATCTGTTCTTGGATTCAGTTTGTGAGTGTTGTATTGAGTATTTTTGCCTCAATATTCATAAGGGAAATTGGTCTAAAATTCTCTTCATTGTTGAGTCTTTTGTGATTTATGTATCAGCATAACTGTGGCTTCATATAATGAATTATGTAGTATTCTTTTTGTTACTATTTTGTGGAATAGTTTGAGGAGTATTGGTATTATTCTTTTAAGGTCAGGAAGTATTTTGCTCTAAAACCACTTTGACCCTTTCTTCCTTTCTTTCTTTTTTTTTTTTTCTTTCTCCTTTTTTCCTTAGGGGTAATCCGACTGTATAAATAGTTTACTTACTCTTCATTTAATTTGAGTACCTGGTATCTGTTTAGAAAATCATCCATGATAAACAGTCTACTAAAAGTCCAGTTGTTCTAGTTGTTCACCAGTTGTTCGATAGTTTGTTTATTTTCATAATGTGAGTACATAATTGGTGTATTCTTTCCATTGGTTGTTTTTAAATCTTCAATTTTTTCATGAATTTAATTTTCAAATACTAACTATAGTTTCTCTATTTACTTTTATTTTCAAAACTACTGGTTTGATATAGCAAATGACATTTAGATTGCCTGAGACATCACATATGTATGATATAATAAGCCCATGAACTTCTGAACTTGATCTTAGCTGCCTTTCTTTTGCACCATATCCATGAGAAAATGGTGAAGGAGGCCTGGTTTATCATCTTCTTTCTGGACACTAATTCTCCTGTAGGTTATGTTTTGGACATTGAGGATTAGAGGTTTTGCTACTGTTGAAGGAACAGTAATTTCAGCTTGTAAGTGAGCCATCTCCAATCCACCTTCATCATAATCTCCTTTAGATCCTTAAAGTTTCTAGCTTGAATAGGGCCCTATTTATACCTTTCAGTTCCTCCTGGCTCTTGGTACACATAACATGCAAAGTCTTGTCCAGTTCATCTGGAGGTATAGGGGGAAGTGCATCTTCTACATCCTAGAAGTGAAAAACACTCATTTGATTGATTTGGGTGGGGTGGTGGTAGAGGTATATCAGTCCTTATTTTTCCTAATTAGAAGCATATACATTCTATAAGTCAAAACTGTATTCTGGCAATTCATATCAGCTTCACTAGGCATTCTTTGAAAATCTAATCTGTGGTTACTCTCGAAGTAAGAGTTTGGCATACTAGGTAAATAGTCACAGAATCTCTTAAGTTCTGTGGCCCTAGATACCACATGTGCAACGAATGCTGCTGGTTTATCCCCAGTCCAGATCCTTAGCCTCAGGCATTTGTTTGAAAGAAACATTACCTGGAAACTTTTCCTTTCATTCTTAAAACTCATAGCACAAAATGCTAGGTTCTGAAACATTGTTATGTATTGACTATATCCTGTACTTACATAATACAGATATTTCTAGATATCCTTCTTATTTCTGCCTACTGCATAAATACATTTTTCTACAAAGTCCTTTCATATACTTCCATAAAGGTCTTTTTTCAAGGAAACTGATGATACAAATTTAAACACATTCTTGTTTAGTCTGTACTGAACATTTTTACAATTCATGAAGAACAATTGAGTTTGAAGCTGTGATAAGTCTTTGTTGTGCTATGTGCTTTTTTCCTGTGGGCTAACTTTAACTTCCACCCTCTACTGCATAGAAGGGATCTGAGGAGGCCATTGTTTGTTGTGGGTTCACATTTGTTTTGATGAGCCTGTTGTTATAATTATTGCATTTTATCCTTTCTAAGTAATTGAGATCCACCTCTGCTGACCTTTTTTTTTTTTTCATTGTTTATCTTCTAATCATCTCACATCCAAATGAGGGTGTTAGCATGGCTGTCTGAGGTTTTCTTTCTTTTGTCTTTTGAGTAGTCTCCTTTTTATGGCACTCTGCTGCTGCATCCCTCTCTTCAATCAGATTCTTAGATATCTAAGAAGTGTAACTCATAGATCATTTTTATTTACTGGAAACTGTTCATTAAAGAAGCCATAGCAAAGCTGCTTTACGGTTTTCAGATTATTTTTGAATTCAGGTTATTTAAAGAATACTTCACTGATCCCCCTATAAACCTCTTAATATCTTATTTTATATAAGTATACATGCTGCAAAAATATAAGTCCATATTTTATATACACAGTCATAAATCACAGGTTGCCTATTTATAACTGAATTTTGTCATCTTTTCTAGTTTAAATTATAAAAGTTGTATTACTAGGCCCAACAACATTCTTCTGTGATATTTCATTGTTTGACACTCTTATGAGAATGCCTGAACAAATGTAAGTAAAGAATGTGGAATCTGGCTAGCAACATGGCATGCCAAGTTGCCAACAAATTTCCTTAAATTCATATTTTTCTTATTGTTCAAAATAGGATAGAATTATACTTTTACTTCTTACTGGTAGACATTATAGATGGAGAACAAATTTGTGTATGTTTATTGCAAAAATATAATGTGATTTTCTGAGCAACGTTCATTAATTTTACTTGGGTATAGAACGCATACTTTAGTCAAGATCAATTAGTGCCACCTACCAATGGAGACAAATGTCAGGCCATCGAAGTGTAATTTTTACAAAATGTACTTTGTATGACTGTATAGCTTAAGCTTTGTTGATAAGTTTTTACTGATAATTACTTATGAATTTCTATGTTATTCTCATGGAAGTTCCCTTAAATACAATATCATTGGGTCAGGCATGTCTTGAGTTTCCTGAACAAGGTGACCTTATTGGTGTGCATTCTATAAACTATGCCTGATTCAGTGAGAGCAGTGTTTGTGTGGTTTGTGGGCTGACTCCTGAATCCCTACTTTTCTATTCAGTAGCACTTAGGACAATAAGCCAAAATCAGAAATGGTGATACCTTGCCATAAATTATGTGACAAGAGGGATAGGAAATTCATTTGTGTCAAAAGCCTGGGTTTTCAGAGCCGGAGAGATGGCTCAGAAGTTAAGAGCACTGGCTGTACTTCAAGAGATCCTGAGCTCAATTTCTAGCAACTACATGGTGACTGATAATCATCTAGAAAGTTAACCTTGAGATCTGGTGCCCTTTTCTGGCCTGCAGGCAAATATGCAAACAGAATGCTGTTGTAAGACTCCAGGGAGCCTTAGCTTTCTGGAGATCCTGTGAATAAAACACATGAAGTTGGGATTGATGCAAAAAGCAAGAGGAATTTATTGTTCCTGTGCACGAGGTTCGTCCCAGACCCAAAGGAGAGGCAGTGGCCCCCAGCACCCAACTGGTGAGTTTATATGGTTCCCAGGGGTAGAATAGAGCACCAGCAACTAGGCACAATATGATTGGCAGAGCAGTGCATCATTTAAACTGGTCTTTAGGGAATGAGTTGACAAGGACATCCCTTGTCTGAAGGTGAGCAACAGTCAGTCCTGTGGAATGTGTCCCCATCTGTAGGTCAGTTCCCACCCTGTGGTCTGAGAAATGTTAATTAGCCTCTCTCTCCCTGAGGGGCAAGAGTTTCAGACCCTTACCAACATTCCTAAGCTGATCTTTTCACTGTAAATTTAATAAATTAATAAATCAGGGTTTCCTAAGTGATTTTGTGTCCCTATTGGTCATGTGCAACAGCTTGAAGAGCCAAGTTGTGATATTCCTTGGAATTCCCATGATGATGCACTCAGACATGCCTAGAAACAACCAGAAAAGTGGCCAGAGAGCTCTATTTATACAATGAACAGGGCATTACTGGCTAATGCTGCAGGATGTTTGATCACACTTGAACCCCAGGACTGTGTTTCCTACTGAAAATCCCTTGCTGTGGTGTAACTCACCCCTAGCACAGAGCTTTAAACCAAGAGCTGTCTGTTTATTGTAAACAAAGGCTATCTCTTTCTTCTGTTGTGCCTCAACCCTAGCACACAACTTTATTCCAAAGGTAAATAATGTCAACCACTAGTCAGTAGGCAGAGTAAGTTACCAGCTGACAGGGAAAAAATATAAGTAAACAGAAAGTAGTTTTTTGAACAAAGGGTATTTAAGACAACATAGAGGAGGAGAAGGGACTAAATCATCAACCAAAGAGGACACATGCAGGGACCTATTGCTCTAGGTGAATATGTAGCAGAGAATGGCCTTGTTGGACATCAATGGGAGGAGAGACCCTTGGTCCTGTGAAGACTTGATGCCCCAGTACAGGGAAATGCCAGCACCAGGAAGCAGGAGTGGGTGGGTTGATGATCAGGGTGAGAGGGATGAGATAGGGGGTTTTCAAAGGGGAAACCATGAAAGAGGATAACATTTGAAATGTAAATAAAGAAAATACCTAATTAAAAATATACCTAAGATGAAAAAAAACAAAATTAAAAAACATTAAAAAAATAAATGTAAGTAAAAAATATCTAATTTTAAAAAGAAGAACATTGGATAGTAAAGACTTGTATAACAGTTGGGAAAATTAATGAAAAACATAAAGGGAGAAAAGGGAAAAAAAGGAATGTTTCCCTTCTAGATGTAAGCAGAATAGGATGGTCAGTAGTGTGTTTTCCTGTGTCTCTGAATTTAAGGTCACTCTACAGAGCAAGATTTGGAACAAACAAGCATAGACAGTGAAGGAGTTGGAAAACAGAGCTACTGATAATGTAGTAGAACAAGAGGGCCATGTTCCAGTTTCTGCAAGCTGCAGAACTAGGCAGCTTCAGCCATGTGTCTCTGGCTTTATAGTCAAAAGGAGCAAGAAACTACTGGGACTATTGATGCTGGTTGGCTGTAGCTAAGAAATTAGTGGTGATTAAGAAGAAACCAGCATCACAGAGGTGATATCTTCTGGGAAGTATTTTCTCAGAGCACAAAGAAGCAATGTTCCAGAGATAGCTAAGGTTGTACCTTGTGGTGCAGGTGTACTTGGCAATGTGTAAGAGTCACCCTGGTGATACTGGTATTAAAGGCATGAAGGGGTCATAAAGAGCAGCTGAGGTATGGCACTATCAGAAGCCATAGAAGGCCATTGGTGGAGAGGTAGCCTCCATTGCAATTGATAGCTCTGGACTGAAGGGATAATGTTTGGCACTATGAAGAGAGCCTGTGAGATGTTATTGCTGAAGCCTAGTTGCAACTGAAGATCCCAGTGTATTGGAGATGCCAGTACCATGTGATGATCACTAAGAGCAGCAGCAAGAGTAGAGAAGATCAACCTAAGCTTAGAATGCCACAGAGTGCAGAGCTGGAGAAGTGAAGCAAGCCCATTGGAGGAGCCCAAAAGTTCATGTGTGGAAGGAGCTATATCACTGAAGTTTCCTTGGAGAATCAAGATTTTTGAGTTGCCAGAGCCACAGGCTATTTGCTGAAGAAAGCTGATAACAGGGAGTAGAACCAGCCCAGGAAAAAGAAGTTTGCAGTAAACAAAGATGAAAATGGCTTTGGAGATTTGAAGACCACTTTGATATAAGACAAGGAGATGTTTGTAATTTGCCTAGCTCATTTGCTGTCATGCTTTGAGGATTCCAGTTAAGTGATTGGATGAATCTCAGTAGAGAGTTTGAACATTGGCCTTTTAACATGGACAATAATACAGACTATGGGAATTTAGAAGTTGGACTAAATGTATGTTTTTATTTTGCTAAGGCTAAATATGGCCCCCACAGATTTATGTGTTAGGACAAGCCTATGGAGGTTAGGGAGTAGAATGAAATGGTTTATAAATACTCATCCCAGGGAGTGGTGCTATTTGGACATGTGGCCTTGTTGGAATAGGTGTATCACTGTGGGTGGTGGCTTTAATATCCTAGCTCTAGCTCCCTGGAGGCTTTGACTCTGCTAGCAGCCTTCAGATTAAGAGGCAGAACTCTCAGCTCCTCCTACACCTTGCCTGCCTGGATGGTGACATGTTGCAGCCTTGATAATACTGGACTGTACTTCTGAAGCTGTAAGTAGCTCCAATTACACATTGTCATTTATAAGATTTGCCTTGGTCATGGTGTCTGTTCACAGCACCAAAAGCCTAACTGAGACAGTGGGATGGTTGTTTCAATATGCTAGTCTCAGAGAATATCACTATTAAGAGGTGAGGCCATGCTAAATTAGATTTGGCCTTGGTGGAAGAAATGTGTCACTGTGGGGGTGGGAATTGAGACCCTTCTCCAGGCTACCAATGACCAAAGCTTCTCCTGTTTGAATTCAGGAGAGGATATACATTCTTACCTCTTCAAATGCTATGGCTATCTAGACCTATGAATCAATAAGCCAGCCCCAATTCAAAGTTGTTTTTTTATTAAAGTTGCTTTGGTCATGGTGGCTCTGTAGAACAATAGAAATCCTAACTAAGTCAGTCTTTGCCAACAGGAGTGAGATATTGACATAATAGGCCTGACCATGTGTTTGTTTGGAGGAATGTGGATTTGGGGACTTTTGATTTAGAAAGTGGTGCAATGCATTAAGGGGTGCCTTTGGCCCATCCTACAAGAAATATGGAAGAAATTGGTACTGAGGGTGACTTAAAGTGATGCAAAAGGTTTTATAGTAGGAAGATATTAGTATGTGGCCTAGAAACTGTTTGAGTGGTATTTTGGTGAAGAATCTGGCTGCTTTTGCCATTATATGAAGAGACTTAGGAGGCACAGTCTATCATGAAGAGAGTCAGAAAAATTGCACGACAACTGAAGTCTAACAAGAGCCCAGCATAGACTTTGTTCTCTGCTTCACTCTCATGAAAGTGTTTTGATTAAGTTTACCAAGCTCATAAAGGAAAAATACAAAATATGAGGGGCAAGACTTAAAGGAGCACTAAGAAGTGAAATGGAGCTGGATCCTGTGTGGAAGGAGATAAGCAGCTTAAGGGAGTGATGATCTCAGGGCAAGATTCCAACTAGGTAAGCTCATTGTTATTGCACGTAAACTAGCAATAGTTATGTGATATTCAGCAGTATTACCTGGTTATAGTTTTTATTTGTACTTTTAATGTGGAATGAACTACTATCCGGGAATGGAGGGTCCTCTTGTGATCCAGAACTTGAGGCTGAATGCACAGGCTTTTGATTTATATCTTGAAGAACCATGGCCATGAGAAGCTTAAAGAGATCTCCAAATTCAAGGCCAATCTAGAACAGAGAGAGTTGCATGTAGAGAAAAGCTTAGAGCCGGGCATGGTAGACCATGCCATTCATCCCAGCATTCAGAAGACAGAGCCCTGAAGATCTCTGAGTTCAAGGTCAGTAGACAGAGCAAGTTCCAGGACCACCAAGTTTAGGCAGTGAGTAAAATCATTAAAAATGGAGATTTGGTGATGATGTAATAGAACAAGGGGGCATTTTCCAGCCCCAGCAAGAAGCAGAACTTGGCAGCCTCAGCCACTTGGCTCTGCTTTTACAGTCAAGAGTAGAGGGGGATACTGGAACAATTGATACTGCATAGCAGGAGCGTAGAAATTTGCAGTGGTTATGAAGAGACCAGCAGAGTAGACCCTCTGGAATCACTTACATATATTATCATATCATGTGCAAATAGCTGTCCTTTGACTTCTTCTTTCCCATTTACATCCCCCTGATCCCCTTTAGGTGTCCTATTGCTTATTAATTTGATGCTGTCTATTGGTTTGTTATTTATTGCTTTTTGTTAGTTAAAAAATTTTTTTATTATTTTTTTTTTATCAGAACAGTTTATTGACGAGATAGCATGTAATGACCTAGTCCCTAAATATACAACATCAAACAGAGAGTCCTGTCTAGAGATGGTTAATCAAGGGCACCCCATGGGCGGGCAGCTCCTGGTGCAGCTGCTGGAAGATCATGGCACAATGGTTCCTCTCCTGGGTCTTGCCAAGAGCGTGGTACAGCCTGGCCTGGAATTAAGCAGCATCCCTGATGCGCTCTCTGCAGTCGACTTGTGCAAAGTAGTTCTTGGCTTCACTGAGTTTCTGAATGGCCGCTTCCAGAGCTTCTGCTTTCTTCACTGGGTCATAGGAAGCTGCCAAAGCCACTTGGCACTTGGACACTAAGAACATGCACGACCTTTGTCCAGGATAGCCCCGTCAGCTAGGGTGGGATCGATAGCCATGTGAAGAAGGGTTAAGGCCTGTTCTGGGATTCTAAGGATGAGCTGGGCATAAGCCAAGTTGAGCAGTTTCGAAGGCCAAGTACTGTAATCGGTATTCTTTGGAGAGGGCCAGAGCTTCCAGGAGCACAGGCATGGCGATGGTTGGGGACGAAAGAGCGCCAGTACAGCTCTGTCACTGACAGGAGGACGCTGATGACTATTTCTATATTCTTTAACTTCTGACAGCACGTCAGCAACTTCTGCAGAAGCTTGTGTGCCTCTGTCATTTGGTTCTGAGCTTGCAGTACGACTGCTTTCCTGTGTACACCTTCTATGCCATTAATCGCTGTGATTCCTGTAACAAGTGAATCAGCCAAATGAATTTGCCTTCATTCAGTGCTCTGTCAAACTGTATTTTTTGATCCCACAGCATCCATTTCTGGGCGTGCTGACTGTTGGGTGGAAATCGGTCTTTCAAGTGCTTTAATACTTCACCAGCAGCCACGAAACAGTTCTGTTCTGCATGGAACTCTGCAAGATGGCAGAGAGCGAAGGCAAAGGACTCAGTATTATTCTGATGCTCGCCCGCATTCAGCGACTCCAGGCTGTTCATGCTTAGCAACATCTGGGCTTGATGCAGTGCCATGGTGCTGCGGCCGTACAGCCTCCAGATGGCCGTTTTCTGTGCAATGCGGATATCGATAAGTTCCAACAAGCTGTGTTTCCAGTGCAGGAGGTCAGAGTCCTTTAGGGCATCCATCAGTCTGTTGGCCTTTTTCCCAGCAAAACCTCCGTGTTCAAAACTTTTTCAGCTCAAAACACAGCCTCCTGCATTATTTTGACCACCTGATTCTCACTGGACCAGAGGACAAAAGTAATGGGGAAGAAGGTTATGGTGGGAGCCTGAGATATGCTGCTCTCAACCTGGCCGCCCTGCACTGCCTCTTCTGTCACTATTAAAAGGCAGAGCTCACCCTGCAGGAGGCAATTAGGATTGCCCAGGAGTCCAAGGATCATGTGTGTCTGCAGCACTGTTTGAGCTGGCTTTATGTGCTGGGGCAGAAGAGAGCCCATAGCTATGTTCTTTTGGAGCACTCTGTGAAGAATGCAGTACATTTTGGGTTATTTATTGCTTTTATTATGTTTAGGGATGTATCTTGTATCCTTCTATTCTGGAGGACTTTTAACAAGAAGTTGTGTAGGGTTTTTCAGCATCCAAAAGATGATAATTTTTTTACTTATTTTTATTTTATTTATTTTTTCTATTTTGGTGGATTGAGTTGATGGGCTTTGCTATCTATCAACACCTGAATCCCTGAAATGAAGCGTACTTGAACATCCTAGATGGTGTCTTTGATGTGTTCTTGGATTCTGTGTGTGATATTTGAATTTTCATGATGGAACTTCTTCTCTGATTCCCTTTCCATGTTGTGTGTTTGTGTGATTTAATTACCAGGTTGCTTGTGGCCTCAGAGAAGGAGTTTGACCATGATCATTCTGTTTCTATTTAGTTGAGTATTTAGAGGACTATTGGTATTAGGTCTTCATTAAAAGTCTTGGAGAATTCTGCACTAAAAGCATGTGGCCCTGGCTTTGTTTTTTTTTTGGGGGGGGGGCAGTGAATGACTTTTGATGACTTTTTCTTGTCTCTTAGGGAATATAGAATCATTTAGTTACTTTTCTAGATCTAGATTAACCGTTGGTAATTGGTGTCTATCTAGAATTTCAACAATTTCATATTGATTTCTTTTCAGTATTTTAGAGTATAGGCTTTTGAAGCCAGACCTAATGATTTTTTGAAGTTCCTCAGTGTTCATTGTTATGTCCCTCTTTTCATTTCTGATTTTGGTAATTTGGGTATTGTCTCTTTGCCTTTTAGTTCATTTGGGAAAGGGGTTGTCTATCTTGTTGATTTTCTCAAAGAGCCAGCTCTTGGATTCCTTGACTTTTTTAAATATCCTCTTTGTTTCTCATTGATTGATTTGATTTCTGTTTTATTTCCTGCCATCCAGTGCAAACCCTGCATAGCCAGGTTTAAGGGTGTATTGAATTAGCCCACTTTATCAGTGTTACCTGCAAGGTCCCATGACACATTAACCAAAGTCAGTGCACACATCCACTATATTTTTCACTTCGGTCTTTCCAGTCATATTGGAAAATATTATAATGCGTTCATGAATGCACACACACACACACACACACACACACACACACATACACACACACAGAGAGAAAGAGAGAGAGAGAGAGAGAGAGAGAGAGAGAGAGAGAGAGAGAGGAAGAGAGAGAGAGACACACACAGACCGACAGAGACAGAGAGACAAAGTGACAGACAGGTAGAAAGAACTTGTGGAAGATCTGTTCCTTCTACTCTTTTATTTGCTAAGAAGGAACCCATGTTTCTAGGATTGATACCAAGGATGAATACCAGTTGATGCATCTCATTAGCTGATCATCTCAACCAAAACATTTCATGAGTTTTATCTATATTTATGTTCTATGTGATGTTTGTGTTTGTGAGTGTATGTGTGTGTGTGTGTGTGTGTCGTTTATTGAAATTGTAAACATTCTTTGCAACCTTAGAATAATGTGTAAATTAACAAAAAGACAGTACAAGTGGAATCCGTGGAGGAAGCTGGGGGTGGGTAGCTTGGAGGTTAGAGTGACTTGCAGCCCCTCTAGAGACTTTCTTTTCATTGTATGTTACAACTCAAATGCAATACTGCTCGTTATTTTATTTTTCTTCTGCTATAGCCCCCAGACTAGAGATGAACCTACTACATTGTGAATGCTGGCAAATACTCTACAACTGTATTACATCCCAGGGCTGGAACCCAACTCATCTTCTGCAACAATTACAGGGCAGGCTGGATGAAGACACTCAACCTACAATGTGGCCATCTCATGACTGGTTCATGAGAATGGCTTCCAAAATGATTTCAAGACTGGGAATGTTTAGCTATCTGGGAGAGAAAATAAGGAGACTCAGTCTACACTGTACATTAAGGACTGTTTATTCTGTTAAAGGCTAACATAGATTATTGACTCATGTCACATGTGAAAGTAAATAAAAATCCAGGTTAATGTATGCATCTGGTAGGATTTACCAAACACACCACCATACATGAGTGGACTTAGAAAGACCCAGGCCCCTCAGGGTTCTAAGGTATTCAAGGAGTCCCCACAAATACAATAGTAACATGCTAGTGTAGTCTAAATTCTCTCTCACTGGTCTCACCTCAGTTCTAGTGTACTGCTGAGTGGGGCTTTGGGCTATGCACAGACAGGCTGGTCTCCAGTTGAGCTGTGGTCTGAACCCCAGAAGGGTGATAATTCACCTACATGATATGGTAGACATGCCCTCTTGCTCCTGGAACTCTGGCTCCTGCCTAAGTTACCACCCCCCACAGCACACACATGGGAAGCATGGCTAGAAGTAAAGTAGGCAATTTTCCAAGCTTCTTACCTTCAGTCTAAACTCCTTCCCAGTTACCTAGCAACAGTAAAGAATGAATATAAGGGTGGCTGCTTGGCTCCACCTCTTTCTCTTACTTCTTTCTCTCACTCTCTCTTCTCCTCTGTCTTCTCCTCCCCTGTCTCCTCTCATCTCACTCTCTCCTTCTTACACTCTCTTTCTCTCTTGCCTTCCCCCATCTCTCTCTCTTGCTCTCTCTCCCTTCTATCTTTCCCATGTCTTTCTATAATAAAGCTCTAAAATCATAGATTGTCTCTGTTCATCAAGGCTACACTCACTCTCAATAGACTGGGAACCTCTCTTTCCTCATCCCTCTCTCCCATAATCCCAGGGCTTTTGAGAGTAGCCACAGGGGTCCCAGGTTGGGCTGCCCATTGACCACCCAACAAAGAGTTAGTCAGTTGCTTGGATGACCACCTGGGGCTGAGTGGAAAGAGGCTGGCAGCCCTCCCATGTCCACCTGACCAGAGCATAGATGGGACTCTGGTTGGGCTTTGGGTCTTTCCTCTCTCTCTTCACCAGGGCCCCCTTTTAGCTTCCACACTGCTGATGAACTTCTGTCACTTCATGAAAATTAGAAGACCTAAAGTAGAGAGTAGCCAAAGCCTCTATCCTGATACTCTGCTGAGATTTTAAATTTTCTGGTGTGTCAATACTATTTGTAGATGACTTCCTCCACACTATAATGCTCTGACTAATCTCCAGTCTCAATTAATTATTTCTATTCCATTAATTGGACAGCAGTCATCTGGAAGAAGCTCTTCCTCAATATACTCCCAGATATGCTATGGGAAAAGGTCAGCTGCACCTGTGTCTCCTAGGTTCCCCACTTGCACGGACATGCTCTCTACCAGAAACATGTGGCCACAGCTGCAGGCTCCATTCACGGTGGCTGCTCTTGAGCTTCCTCCCCACATTGCTCATGTTGATACTTTTGTTCTTACTAAGAAGGTTTCATCAGCCCAACACAGCCTACAGGAGGCCAGACTCAATTCTGAATTTTAAGGATATGCGTAATCTACATGGTCATCCTAGATTAGAGGTGAAAGATCTGCTCTAAAATTGAAAATAAGGGATGCTGGGGTATGATCCTGAGTACACAGTGAGCAGTGGTAACACCAGAGTCCTGCATACATGCCAGGCAGCCTAGGAGAATGAGCATGCACAGCTCAAGCACCTGCACCTACACATCTCCTGAGATTTCTCCACTTACTTGGAGGTGATCCAGTCAACCTAATATAGCACATGCACTAGAAGGAGAATTGGTACCTGCAGAAGGTGTGGGGATGCCTCACAGGTTAGGGAACCTACTGCTCTCTCAAAAGACCCACATGGGTCCTAACAGTCATGTAAAACAGGGGTTATTATTCCTTCTTCTGGCCTCTGAGTTTACTACACTCAGGAAGTGCTGCAGACATACAGTAGGAAAAACAAACATTCACATAAATAACAATATCTCTAAACAGCACAAAAACAAAACAATCAAACCAAAAAACCACAGGAAATGTGTGTTCAAGAACAACATCATCTACCAAATGACATTTCAAAGCCTGACTTAGAAAGCCATTATTTCTATTGTGTGGTTGTCACTGATGCTGTATTGCAGGCAAAACTGAGGCACATGGCTCTGGCCTTCCTGATTAATTTCCTATTCCTTTGGGAATGTTTTTATTTCCTCAGCAGCATTAGAGCAATGATTGTATATTAATCAAAATCTGGTCCACAGTGTCAGTCAAGAATGTGCTTTATAGAGTGCTATAATTTAGGTGTAGGAGAATACATAGCAGCATGGATACAGTATGGAACTGATTGAATCATAAAGTGTGTTTCCATGGGGTAAGCCACATTATCCACAAGAGACCATCTTCTTGTATACCCCTTGGTGACATTTACTTCACTCTGTAGCCTAGGCTGCCTGACACTTACAGAAATCCATCTCTGGCTGTGGGTTCTAGGTTTACAGGAGTGGAGAGGAAACCTGAATAAGGAAGATGGTCTTAGAGTCAAGAGTTGTAAATCAATTTTTATTTACTAGAAATACAATGTTTAATAAACAGGCTTTAAAAGTACAATACTAAAAAGAGATGAAAAGAAAAATTCAACCATGAAAACCAAATAAGAACATATAACTTCAGCAAAACCTAAAAACTAAATAAAACAATAAAGAGCAAAACTTTAACCAAAACTTGAACAGAAAATGATTGAACATCAGCACCCTTTCTCTGCATATTAAGGAGTACAGACCTACAGCCTGTATCTCCTCTTGGACTGCTGTTGGAGGGGCAGTCACCTCAGTTGTTTCTCAAGAGGTGTTGCCAGAACAGGAAAGGGAACAACACCCTGAATCAGCTGGCTCACTGGCTTCCTCCTATTCACACCTTGTAAATGTACTGAGTGTAAGAAGATTCATTCAAGGTAGACTGTGGATGTTGGGGATGGAGTTCAGCAGGGGGCTCCTGAGGTGGAAACTCATTCTGCAGGAGGCTCTCTTCCTGGGATGTGGACATTTCAGCTCTTGCTGGAGTCGCTGAGTCCTAGGAGAGGAAGGCAGTTCTTAAGACACAGGCTTGGTGGAGACCTAAATGTCATCTGTCAGACTGCTGTCTCCCACTACCTCAACAGGACAGTTAACAATGATCTATTAACTGAAACCATTGCTGTTATATACATGTAGGGCAAAATGTCAAACAACACTCACAAACACATGGACTGGCAAGCTGTCACTCAGACTTCTATGCTTGCAAACCAAGAATTGGGCAATAGGAAGAGACCTCATTGGATTGCAAGAAGAAAGGAGAAGCCCACCTGCCCCCTAGATTAATGACCATGAGAAGCATTCATTTGATATGTGCATTTTGATTTTAACCCTGGAAGGTTCTTCCCACCTCTAGTCACATGACCCTTGCGTGACCTCTGTCCCAGGACCTAGATGCTGCTCAATGTTCTGCATACCATCCCACTTATCATGAACACATGCAGAAATGTGGCATGTTATTCATCTGTCACCCTTTCTAGACTTCAGATTAAAGCAGAGCAGCAAGGTCCACTTGCCAATGACTTAGTTTCTCACAAGAGGCTAACTTCCCAGAATATATGTGTATAAAAAGGGCAATGAACAACTACATGCCAAGAGGTGGGTGACTGTTTGGGAGTGTGGATTAGAAAGGTGGTAGGGGAAAGCAAAGATGAATCCAATGGGGCAAATGGTGTCAGACAGTATTTGCTTGAGTGAGCTGCTTGTCCCTACCTGAAGTTGTTGGGTCTCATGGTTGCTGGTCTGCTCCTGTTCGTCCATTCAGGTTCACGTCAACCAAATATTTCTCAATGAGAGCCCAATCAATTTCTACTTCCTTGTTCTTCTGGTTCTGTGTGATGGACATCTTAAGATTCTTCTCCATCAAGAGCTGGCTATGTAGGTTTCTGGAAAAAACCTCTGCATAGTAAGATCCTGCAGCCTCCTCCTCTCATTCTTATGTATAGGCTCAATAACCCCACCAGGACCCAGGCTCCCATGAAGACATAATACAATCCATCTCAATAAATCCATGACAGCTGCACAAACAGCAAACAGCCATTTCAGAGAAGAAGAAATCATTGCTGCAGTTGGAACACCAATAAGGGTCCATGTCTTTCCAAAAGAAAGAGGGATCTCCATCGATCATTGACCGCCCAATGCATTAAGGCAACATCAATTAGTAGGGTGCAAATACCATCAGAGTAGATCAGCAGAACCAAAGGTAGGGCATCTATCCTTGTGTTATATCACACTCAGCTCTCTAAAACACTGCCTGATAACCAGACTCTCAGTAATGCATAATAACTATGCACAATCACTCTTCTACTGAGGCTTTTAAGGATGCCTGGACAATGCTGGGAGGGGTAACAGTGTCTTACGGATTTATGAAAACTGAGTCTATTATCCCAAGGCACACTGATTGCTAAAGGCAGAACGGGCAGAAGCAGAACTGCGGACTCTCCAGTCCAGAAACCAAGGAATGCAGAAATTGCCATTCCACTGTTGACTTGCTAACTGGTACTTACGTAAAGTAGTCTATCCACTTATTGAGCTCCTGGATATTCTCTTGGGCCTCAATTATCCCCATCTCTAACTTATGCACAGAAGACAGGACCTGGTTCTTCGTTGATCTCAGTTGTTCATAGAATGGATTTTTCTTCTGGGTGGGCTTGGTCCTAGGAAGACAGAACTCCATGAACATGGGCTTTTAGGAACACATTTCTCAGGCTGAGTGCTGGACTACCCCAGCCATGGAAAGCATATTCTGGATTCTATATACTGGGATGATCTTCAGCTTTGAATATTTGTTATCCTGGTCCAGGACAGCAGAAGCTAAGCATCAAGATGGAGGGTTCCCTGGCTCCCTGTGTTCATGCAGTAGGGTTGGATGTAGCAGTCTAACCAGCTATGCTCTCAAGAGCCTAGGCCCAGGTCTTTGCCCACCAGAAACCTGTGATTACATTTTTCCTGTTTTCACAACTGGGGTGGTAAATCCTGAATAACTTATACCATAGAAACAGACCTTACACATAATCCTGGAGTTGTGATCAGACATCAGCACAGCTTTATAACATGCCCAAGGGATACAAGTGCATGGACAACTGTGACCACATAGGCAAAGAACACTGTTAAATAAAGTGGGAGCTCTGAGACTTTAGCACTAACATCACCTTGAAATTGTTGTGAAGATGAATCCCCACACCAAAACACAGACCCCATAGGTGCCCAAGTTTGGGGGGAAAATTAAACTTACAAAAAACATGCACATGTAGGTACATGTGCACACACACAGTCTCACACACTTGAACACACTCACACACTTGAACATACACACACACACACACACACACACAGGAGAAAAGGAAACAGAATGAGAGACACAGACAGAAACAGAGAGCACAATGCGATGCAAAAGAAATGTATGCAGCATTACTGTCTTTCATTATAAGGCAACAAAGAGGAACAGGAATGAGCCTCAGGCCTTCTAGATATACAATGAGAAGGAAAATGTGGGAACAGGCCCCTCTAGATACTAAGAGGAGCTTCTAAGCACTCAGGCACCTGCCAGGCAAGTATAAACACTCAGCATACACTCAAATTACCTAGAACCTTACAAAGCCACATCCTGTCAAGTGCTTTCCAAATGCATGCTGGGAACTCACTCTCCACTGCCTCTATCCCTGAATTCTTCATTCAGAATACAAGTCCTTCTTTTCTATTGGAGGAAGCAGAAGAGTCCATTTCTCATCTCCCTCCTGACCAAGCTTCAGGTTCTGCCTCTCTGCTATTAAGCATTCATGGACATGAGGTTGGGCATAGGGACAATCTGGTGGTACAGCTTCATAGAACCCACCTCCTATAAAGGATATGATGAGGCTGACATTGAAGACCCCAGACTGACACCATAGGGTTTGGAGCAGTGCATACCTATTGTAATTGGAACTCTCTTTGAAATCGATCAGGTGATCTCTCTGCTCATTTCTCAGCTGAATGAGGAGGTGCAGCTCTGTGGTCAGCCTCTCTTTTTCCTTTTTGAACTCCTTCTTACTTAGGTCAGGTGCAGTGGATGATGTGTGTCTTCGAGCCCCTTTAGGTAGAAGAATACAAAAATACTTTCATGTGAGAATTCAAAGAGTGTAGGCAGACCACCAAAAGAGAGACAATGCCTGGAAACTATTGACACAAGAAAGAGTTTGTTCTGGGCTTGAGATGCCTCCACAGTGGGTCTCAGTTCTACCAGTACTCTAGAGAGACCAGGAGATGTAAACAGCCAGGTGTTTCCTCTGTCTCCCTAAACATGCTTATTATTACCAGAGAGATGTCTCCCTAAACAAGCTTATTATTACAAGAGAGACAGCTTACTCAGGATGATTATCAATTGAACAGAGTGTAATTTGGCTTCAGAGCCATCAGTCCCGTGGTTTCACAAGTCAGATGATAAAATCACAATTCTCAAGTACTTTAGTGCTTGGAGATGCTCAGATCTCCTACCCAGTTATGCTAGGCCCAGGACTTGGGCTTCAAAAGTCACGCAGTGAGAGAACATGGTCAAAATACTATCAATTGCCCCTACTGAAACACCAAACACCCAAGAAGTAGCAATAGGATCCCTTCTCTGTCTGGGTGTCTCCACTCTGACAGGTCTGTGGTTACAGTGTAGAAATGCCTGCCACTCACAACTGGTGATTAAGAAAGGTAAAGTGGGAACTGTCATGGACAGGATGTCAGAGTCATTCTGAGAACATGAGGTCATGGCCTGGAGCACAATTCTCTCCATTATACTACTCCCAAATAGCCACTGAAGTTAAAAAGCCCTGAGAGTGAAATACAGTCATGCCCTTCCCTAAAAGGGCATAGGTTAGACACTCTGTGACTCCTGATGGCCTCATTGTGTCGCCATGTAATACACACAATACTCAGTGAATGTAAATACTTAAGAGTTCTTAGCATAACAGTTTTGGCCTTGCCAGCTCCTGCTTAGGGGATGGAGAAAGTAATGTTCTGAAATCCTTGATGTTCAAGAATTTTGATAATTATGGAAATTCTTTGCTACCCAGAGACTCCAGTTCCTGATCCCCATTACTAGAAAAGCCATCTCAGGCCACCCCTTCCAGGGAGCTCAACATCCACTTCCCAGGACTTACTCCAAATTCTCCAAGTCCACCTCCTTCGACCTTCATTACTCTCAGATGGAAGGCCAGCATCTTTCCTCCTCTCTCTGGTCTCTCTCCCATCCACACTGGCTCTCCCAAAAAGATTGCAGAGTCGAGCAAACATGTTCACCAACCTAGTGGCTAGACACTGAGTGAGAATCCTATATGAGCTTGTTGCTACAACACTGGTGACATCACAGGAGATGCCAAGAACTCTCCAGGAGACAATAGAGTTTCCAAGAAGAGATTGCTGATGTCATGGTCTACAGCCTTTGACTCCCTGCTTATGTTCATGTGTTTCAATACCAGAACACTTGTCAGAGGGCTTGATTTCTATTCTATAAAGGAGGGAACTTCGCTGACTTCTGTTGCAGGATATTTGATTGCATTTTAAACCCCAAGATTGTACTATTTTCTGAAAACAAAAACAAAAACAAAAACAAACAAACAAACAAACAAAAAACCCCAAACAAATAAAAACCCTTTTTATAGTGTAGCTCATCCCTACCACAGACTTTTAACTCAAGAGCTGTCTGTTTACTGTACCTTCTTGTCTGGCTCAGGTGTAGCACAGATCTTTATTGCAAGATAAAATAAAGCCAACTCCAGGTCAAGAGGCAGAAGAATTAACCAGTTGAGTGGGAATGAAAACAACTAAACCAAAGGAAGGTCTTTAAGTTCAAGGATATTTAAGACAGTGTGGAGAGAGATAAAAAATGCGTTCCTTCTTAGAGGTCAGCAGGGCAGGAAGGTCAGCTGGGTGCTTTTCCTGACTCTTTGAGCTGGCTCCTGAGTCTTCATTTGTAAAATGAAATGCGTTGCATATGTGTGTGTGTGTGTGTTTTTTTAAATGTATTTATTAGTTATTCCATTCGATTACATCTCACATGATATACCACTTCCTGGTTACCCCTCCACCAATCCCTCAAGCCATATCTTCCCTCTCCTCCTCCCCTTCACCTGGATGAGGGTGCTGCTTCAACCCACTCACCCTTTCCTTCCCTACTGCCCTCTACACTAGGGCATCAAAACTCTCCACAACCAAGGGCCTCACCTCCCACTGCTTTCAGCAAGGCCATCCTCTGTTACAATGTACCTGGAGCTATAGATCCCTCCTTATACACTCCTGGGTTTGTAGTCTAGTCTCCGGGAACACTGGGTGGTCCTGTCAGCAGTTGTTGTTCTTCCAATAGAGTTGCAATCCCCCTCTGCACTTCCAGTTTTTCCCCAAGCTCCCCCAAGGAGTTCTTTTAGCTCAGTCTAATGGTTGGTTCCAACTGTCAGTTGCTGGCCAGACCTCCCAAAGAACTGCCACTCCAGGTTCCTGTCTGCAAGCACCTCTTGACCACAGGAACAGTGTCTGGTTTGGTTTCTGCAGACAGGATGGATCCCCAGGTAGGGCAGTCCCTGGATGGCCCTTCCTTCAGTCTCTGCCTCATTTCTTGTCCCTGTTCTTCCTTTGCTCAGGAACATTTCTGGGTTAAAAACTTTGAGATGGGTGGGTGTAACCAACCCTTGACAGAGGGCAATATCGGGGTGGGGGTAGGCAGACACAGAGCTATCCTCTGGAGTTGGTCTCTACAGGTTTTATTTTCCCCTTCGCTGTGCATTTCTGCTAAAGTCATCCCCTTTGTGTCTTGGGAGCCTCACGATTCCCTGATGTCTGAGACCCACAAGAGGCTATCCTCTGTTCCTCACCCCCCAACCCCTACATATTTTTGTTCAATTTCCTGACCCTTTTTTTTTCATACTCTTTTTTTCTTGGCCCTTTGTACCTCTCTCCCCTCCCTTTCAGTACCTTATACTTGCCCCCACCCCCTTATTTCCTTCCCTTCCTCTGTCTCTCCTAGGTCCCATTCTAACTCCATCTCATATGATCATCTGTTCTCCCCTTAATGAAGGACTGAAGCATCCATACTCTGGTCTTCCTTCTAAGCACCATATGTTCTGTGGGTTGTATCATGAGCATTGTGATTTTGGGGTTAATATCCACTTATCAGTGAATACATACATGTGTGTTCTTTTGTGTCTGGTTTACCTCACTCAGGATGATATTTTCTAGTTTCCTTCCAATTGCCTTCGAATTTTATGAAGTCATTGTTTTTAATAGCTGACTAGTACTCCATTCTGTGAATGTACCACATTTTCTGTATCCATTCTTCTGTTGAGGGAAATCTGGGTTGTTTCCAGCTTCTGGCTATTTTACATAAGACTGCTACAAATATACTGGAGCAGGAGTCCTTGTTATATGTTGGAATATTTTTTGGGTATATGCTTAGGAGCGGTATTGCTGGGTCTTTAGGTAAAACTATTTCCAACTTTCTAAGTAACCACCAGATTGATTTCCAAAGTGGTTTTACCAGCTTGCTGTCCTACCAGCAGTGGAGGAGTGTTTCTCTTTGTCCAGGGCCAGTTCAACATCTGCTGTCACCTTCATATTTGATCTTAGCTAATATGACTTGTTTGAGGTGGAATCTCAAGGTTGTTTTCATTTGTATTTTCCTAATAACTAAGAGTGTTGAACATTTCTTTAAGTGTTTTTCAGCCATTTGTGATTCATCCGTTGAGAATTCTCTGGCTCTGTATTCTACTTTTTAATAGGGTTATTTAGTTCTCTAGAGTCTAACTTCTTTAGTTCTTTGTATATTTTAGATATGAGACCTCTATCAGATGTAGATGTTTAAACGATCTTTTCGCAATCTGTGGATTCCCATTTTGTACTTTTGACAGTGTCCTTTTCTTCCAGAAGCTTTTTAATTCTATGAGGTCCCATTTGTTGATAGTTGATCTTAAAACATAAACCATTTTTTTTCCATTCAGAAAGTTTCTCCTGTGCTCAAGTATTCCAGGGTCTTCCCCACTTTCTCTTCTATTCGATTCAGCAAATCTGGTTTTATGTGGAGATACTTGATCCACTTGGACTTGACCTTTGTACAAGGAGATAAGAATGGATCAATTTGCATTCTTCTTCATGCTGACTGCCAATTGAACTAGGATCATATGTTGAAAATGCTGTCTATTTTCCACTGGCTGGATTTAGCTGCTTTGTAAAAGATCAAGTGACCATAGGTGTGTGGGTTCATCTCAGGGTCATCAGTTCTGTTCCAATTCTGTACCTGCCTGTCTCTGTACCAATACCATGCAGTTTTATTACTATTACTCTGTAATATAGCTTAAGGTCAGGGATTGTGAGATTCCCCCAGAATTTCTTTTATTGTTAAGAATATCTTTCGCAAGTGAAAGATCTGTATGACTAGACCTTCATATCCCTGAAGAAAGAAATTGAAGAAGAACTCAGAAGATGGAAAAACATCCCAAGCTCATGGGTCAGTGTAATTAACAGTAAAAATGGGCATCTTACTAAAAGCAGTCTACAGATTCAATGCAATCCCCATCAAAATTCCAACTCAACTCTTCATAGAGTTAGAAAGAGCAATTTGCCAATTCATTTGAAATAACAAAATCCCAAGAAAAATATTTGAAATATTTTGGTTAGAGTCACACCAAATTTTTTTAAATTATTTGTAACTATTGTGAGAGTAATATTCAATGGAGTGATTGTCTTTTGAATTTTTAGAGGAAATCCACATGGCTCACTGACAGACATCCAAAGAAGTGACATATCATTTTTGTTTCGTTTGTCTTTACCTCTCTTCTTCCTGAACTTTAACTGAAAAGCACAAGACAATCAATGCATATGAAAGAATTGTCCATTTCATGTTGATGATAAATTGAATCATGGAAAATCTATGCATCCTCTTGCGGTTTTACCCATAGTAAAGAATATTAAATTATATCTGTCAGGATGGCTATATTAGTTTAATGGACCTATTAGGAAAGGAGCATCAATTACTTCTTTGTCATCAATACATTGACTCCTTTTCACTAAGACCATTAGATTCTCAAGCTACTCAGATCTCCAAGCAGCCTTCTGGTAGATACATTCAAATAATGTTAAAATTATACTTTGAAAACATTTTTGAAAAAAAAAATCCTTTCATCAAGAAACCTGTAAATTTGAATCTTGAAAAAAATCTATCGAATGTATTTGTTATCTATCATTTTTCCATCTATCTATCTATCTATCTATCTATCTATCATTTTCTTTTTTATTGTTGTTCACTGATACAACATCTACTTTTAGACACACTTATTTTATTACAGAAAATACCACATTATATATAGTCAAATCTATTTACTATTTCATTTCTGAGGTTGTGTTTAGATCTTGGCAATTGGGTAAAATGACACAGTGGGGATGGTGAGTAAACATCAATAGGACATGCCAATTTCAATTTTTTTGGTATTTATTTGGTTGTTGGAGGGCTGGCCTTTATGTAAATTTTAATTTTGTTTTCTGAAGTACCTTTTTAGTGTCTTAAATTTTCTTGTAATTTTATTACCAGCACATGTGAATTTCATTTTGCTAGTGTATTGCACCAGAATTTATCTAAAACATGAATTCATTATTTTGAAGTCAAGTTTTTCAAGATATAGAGGTAAGGTTTATAAACAACTAAGAAAAAAATAATTTCATAGCATTGCTTTGAAATATCTATGTAGTCTTATCAGAAAGCAGTTGGTAGCAAATATTTCTTCTGTCACATGAGGTATGCATACACATGTCAGTCTTACATCTTCTTGGTTATGGCTATTTTAACAAGTGTGAGATTAGAGTTCATTGGGGTTATTACTTATGTTTATCCAAGACACTGTATAATCTTTCATGGGTTTTCTGTATGTTTGTATGATTTCTTTAGGAGGTGTGATGCCAATCCTTTATACACAGATGCAGGCTTTATTATTAAAAAATAAATTACATATTTGAATTAATGGTCAAATTTGAAGGTCTTGTGCTCTGTTGTGTACATCTTACTCTGCATAAAATACAGATACAAAACACATTTTTCCTTTACCTTTTCATATTTTTTTTTCAATAGCTTGGGCATTTCATCGTGGAAGAGGGGGTAGAGCAATTCTAGCAGACTTTGCCTCCTTAAACTATTAGAAAAGTTACAGCAGTAAGCCTCAACAGCAAGGCTGCCTATACATAATCTGAACAAGGACAACCGACAGATGTACTGCTTTCGAAGGGAGAAGACTCAAGAGGCCTCGACCCTAGAGAAAGAATTCATGCCAAATAAGGGATGTTGAAAGTGAGAGAATGGCCTTTCAAGGGAATACAACACCAACTGGTTATTTAATGCCACGAAAACACATATAAAAAGTAACATCAGTTACTAGAGACTGATCAAGCTGTATTTATGTATTAAAGAATACCACCATTACCCCACACTAAGGCCAATAACAATTAACACAAAAAGAGCCCATGAATTTGAAAAAGAGTAGGTGTGAAGATGAAGTTTATGGAGGAAAGAGAAGGGGAGATATGATATACAATTACTTTATCATTTCAGGGTCATAAAAACTATATACAATAAAAAAGAATGAAGGGATTAATTTGGCTAGAAATTCAAAGGTGCAGTGCATCATCAAGGCAGAGAGGTCATGGACTCAGAAATCTCAGGCAGTTGGCCACTCATGAAACTGTGGTCAGGAAGTCGTGACACCGAAATGACTTATTGTGTTTTGCTATCTTACTTCTCCTTTTTCAGTGTGGGATCCTATCTGATAAAGTCATTTCTCGCACAGTGAGAGGAGGTTAGTCTACCTTTTTTTTTTTTTTTTTTTTTTTTTTTTTTTAGATTTCTCTAATGTATTTTATTCTATTTTTATTGGATATTTTCTTCATTTACATTTCAAATGCTATCCTGAAAGTTCCCCATACCCTCCCCACATCCCGTGCTGCTACCCACCCACTCCCACTTCTTGGCCCTGGCGTTCCCCTGTCCTGAGGCATATAAAGTTTGCAAGACCAAGGGTCCTCTCTTCCCAATGATGGCTGACTAGGCCATCTTCTGCTACATATGCAGCTAGAGACACAAGCTCTGGGGGGTACTGGTTAGTTACCTGGGGATACATCCCACAAATCAGCCACCAAACTCAGACACTATTGCATATGTCAGCAAGATTTTTTTTGAAAGGACCATGATATAGCTGTCTCGTGTGAGTCTATGCCAGTGCCTGGCAAATACAGAAGTAGATGCTCACAGTCATCTATAGGATGGAACACAGGGCCCCCAGTGGAGGAGCTAGAGCAAGTACCCAAGGATCTGAAGCGGTCTACAGCCCTATAGGTGGAACAACAACATGAACTAACCAGGTTAGTCTATCTTAATTAACCTAATCCTTTTAACCTATTACAGATTAGTCTAATATCTTTACTTCAAGGTGATTCTATATCATATTAAATTTTCAGGTAATATAAACATTCCCATTTATAATATCTAATTTATAACACTCTACAACTTCTATAAGTAAATTTGAAATAGCTTTTCTGGAAGAAAGTTGCTAAGAACTTCACTTCTCATTTTTATAAAGTAATTCTTTCCTTCAATCAGTAATCCTGATTTCTTAGCATCATTCTCTGCTCCGTGAAAAACTGTACACCAGCTCCCTCTATTTTACACCTCATAGACTTATTGATAATTGATTTAGAAACCATAAAACACCATGGCCATTGTTCAGTCAATGTTCAGTCATGTTTGTCTGCAGTTAGAATGAGAGAAAAGTATTCTCCTCTGAAACCTGTGATCTCAATTTTCTTATTGTCTTGGTAGATTATTATATCACACTTGTCTCTTGACATTTGTTGAAACATCTCAACCAAAAATAAATGGTCTGCTGTACATATACCAGTAATATTGTTACTTACTAGTTCACATTTAAAAGAAAGCAAACAAATATCCAGAACTAAAGTATTTTAATGTCTGTACTAGTATTCTATGGGTGGCAAAATAAATATTTATATGAATGGTAAAAATGAAAGTTATTGTCAAATGACAGAGGGCCTTAATCCAGTAAAGATTTTACATCATTTTTAATTTTCAAATTCCGGAATTATTTATAATAAAACAGACAAGAAATTCATTATACATAGTACCTTAGTTACATTTCTAATTCTGTGAAGAGACATTATGATCAAGCAACTTTTCAAAAAAAGTGTTTATTGGAATTTAGAGTTTAGAAGCAGGATCCATGATCATCATATTGGAGGAGATGACACCAGCCACATAGGCATGGTATTACAGAAGTAGCTAGTAATTTACATCTTATCTGCAAGTAGGAGGGAGAAAGACAGAGAGACAGAGACAGAGAGACAGGAGACAGAGAATGATAGAGACACAGAAAGAGACAAAGAGTGAACCACAGACAGAGGGACAGACAGAGACAGGGACAGGTAGAGACAGAGAAAACCACAGAAGACACACTAACTTACAGAAAGAGAGAGAGAGAGAGAGAGAGAGAGAGAGAGAGAGAGAGAGAGAGAGAGAGAGAGAGAGAAGCTAACAGATCATGATGTGTTTTTTTGAAACTTCAAAGCTCACTGCCAGTGACATATGTCCTCCAACAGAGCCACAACTCTTTCCCACAGGGTCCCACTAACTGGGTCCATTTTTCAAATGTATGAATCTATGGGGCCATTATTATTCACACCACCATAGATAGGAACCCCACTTCATACCTTGATATTTTTGTTTTGTTTACAGCTGATTGAAACAAAAATTGACAATGACCTCAAAGCCTAGTCTTCAGAAGCAGGTGTTTTGAATTTGATATGTTGTTTTCCAAAAGATCTGTTAAGCATTGACATTTTTATTAAGGATGAGGTCTGAAAAATTATAGATGACAATATGTAATATTGAAAAATAATTTAGTAAAACTGTGCATGGGGAAATGAAAGATATATAGAAAAACTAGTGAACAGAATCTATGAGACACAGAAGTAAAGAAGCAGAGTCTTAATGGTAGAAAAAAAGGAGCATAATATAGTTTAGAATTGTAAGGGAAATGGTAATAAATGAAATAAAATGAGAAAATATGCTGTAAAATTTAAGTAGAAAGAAACAGACAACTGAAGTTGATATGCTTGTAGGCTCCCAATGTATCAATGTAAATATGATCTGATAATTAAAGCTGCTATTGACATCTTGGACCCATTAGATTCTCCATGAGTCTGAAATGGATATCTTTGAGATAATTTCTTCCTTTCCCTATTGAGACAAATATAATTGATGTGTGAGGCTAAATTCATACTGAAAACCGTTTATTTTGTCATATGGCAAAGGGTGGAAAGTCAGATCCTAAATTTTCCAGTCTGACCTAACCCAGTAGTAACTGTGAAGCTCTGTTCTGGTGACTGCATTTTAAGTGGAAATCTGCTGCAAGGGCTTCTGGAAAAGCCTTTTATACTTCAGATGAAAATGAAAAAATTCATCTGGAGAACTTTCCCACCTACTTTTCTCTTTTCAGGCATGGTTTTTGGCGAGGGAACAGCCACCCTAGGCTCATAGAACCTGAAGTTAATATGCCTATGAAAGTAAAGCTGAAATGCAGATAGAACCACAACCTAATGTCATCTCTCTCTCCCTCTCTCTCTCTCTCACACACTCTCTCTCTCTCTCCCTCTCTCCTCCCCTCCCGCCCTCCCTCCCTCTCTCTCTTGTATATATATATATATATATATATATATATATGTATATATATATGTATGTATATTTTTTTTTCTTCCCCGAGACAGGGTTTCTCTGTATAGCCCTGGCTGTTCTGGAACTCACTTTGTAGACCAGGCTGGCTTCGAACTCAATAATCTGCCTGCCTCTGCCTCACAAGTGCTGTGATTAAAGGCATGTGCCACCAAGCCCGGCTCTATATTTTACTTTTATATATATATTTTTTTACTTATATATATATTTTATATAGCATTGGATCATCAGATATTCATGTTCTGTAGTACCAGGAAGCATTTGTGAACTCTGAAAGACCAATCAGGAGAGGATCTGATACAATCACACAAGAGTCTTCATATATATATATACATATATACATATATGCATATATATGACTTTTATATATTGTATATATATATATAAATTTTATATAGTTTATAATGACTTTTATATATTTTATAATGAGATGATATATCTCATTATATACATATATGACAGAGAGAGTGATAGACATAGATATACATTTAAAACGAACATATATCAAAATTGCATTTGAATAGTCATTTTCAGAAAAATGAAAGCTCAGACAGTATGTTATCTGAAGATAATGGTAAATAAATGCTTGCACAAAACTTACTTATTTCTTAAACAAATGTTACTAAATGACTCACTGTAACTTAAAGTAACAATAATAAACATGTCACATAGGACTTATGGTATAAAAAGAAATAATTCAATAGAATTATCAATAATCATAAAAGTTAACAATAAGGTAAATGGGATGATATGCCTTTATTAATATAAATGGGAAATTTAAGTATCAGGGAATGATACACAACATTAATTTTAAATATTATTGTCAACTTGGGAATCATAATTAGTGATAGAATCTCCAATTATGTAATTAATCATGAAAAGTAAATATAGTCTATAGTCTTAAACAAATGAAATATAAAATTGAAGTATTACTTTAAATTTGTGAAATTTAAATAAATAAGTTTCTCTGTGTGTGTGTCAAGAGAGTTACACTTAAATCCATAAAGAGCTTTCATTTCTCACTCAGTAAAATGTCAATAGTTAAAACACACTACCATCTATGAAGATGAATTCTGCAACAAAATGAGATAGTGACTAGGCAATATTTTTTGACCTTTCTTTTAAAAGCCAAATATATTTTGGTATTTTCAAAAAGGAAATAAAAGTAGATGTGTATCACTGACGTTCACATACATTTACAACTGCTTTATTTGTAATATATTTCAATTGTAGAAGAAACATGCAGACAAATATGTAAGTAGAAAGACTAATACATCAGCAGAAATCAGCTGCCTCACACATAAGCCAAAATGTGCACCGATCTCAAATACAACAGGAATCAAACGAAGCCAAAGCCAAGTATCTGATACCATGTGATCACTTTACATGACAACATAGGAAATGTAAATTAATTTTTTTTTTTGTCACAGATAGTAACTTTCTAATTTTTTAAGGTGAATATATGGGAGCAAATTAGTTGAAAGAACTCAAGAAGAAATTTCTAAAGTGACAGAAATCTTCAATTTTTTGTGATGACTGTGATATATTTACATTCTGTTTCCACCAAGGCAACCCAGGCCCAGAAATCATGTATTTTCTCTCCTTTCATGGTGATAGCATTGGATCATCAGAGATTCATGTTCTGTAGTACCAGGAAGCATTTGTGAACTCCGAAAGACCAATCAGGTGCCGATCCGATCCGATACAATCACACAAGAGTCTTTATTCACAAGTTCAAACTCGGGCTTAAGTCATGCTGACACACAGGATGGTTTCGGTGGATAAAAGCCCCAAACACTCCTCAGGACAAGATTTTATAGGAAATATCAAGAGAAGGGTGAGTGTTTCTAGTCTGGTTAAGCATGTAATTGGGGGTGGGGCTACTATGGTCTTCATCATAATTGGCTGGCACTAGAAGCCAAACCATAAACTTAACTTCTGTTTTCCTCATGATTTGTGATTGTTAGGCAGGGAGGGCTTGTAATATGGAGGTGCAAATTTGTTGGGAGAATAACCTGGAGAGACAGGTCGTGTGTGTGTGTGTGTGTGTGTGTGTGTGTGTGTGTGGCCGGGGGGGGGGGGGGCGGTGCCTGGAAACTGGTGCCAGGCACTGGCCTATTAGTTTGCTTGAGTTCAAACTTGGGTTAGGTTCTATAAGATGGAGTCTAAACCCAAAAAACTTGGTCTCTAAGTTCTACTCAGAATACCGAGATAGTCTAGAAATTTAGTCAGGGGATATTTACGAAGAACAGAAAGACAGAAGACAGAGCACAGTAGTATAAATAGTTAAGGGCAATAATAGAACTGTAATCATTAGATTTGATAGGAACTGGAAGGCAGGGTGCTAGCATTCTGTCTAAACTCCACCCCAAAGTTACCTGGCAAAGGCAGGTAGGCCTGACCCACTACAAAAAGGGGTGCTCATCCCCTCCTTCTCCTCTTGTTCCTTTCTTGCTCTCTTGGGATCTTGCTCCCTTACTCTTCCCTCTCCCCGCCTCACCTCCATGTGGTCATGACTGGCCTCTACTTCTCTAGTCTCGCTCTACCTTTCTCTGACTCTACTACTCTCTTAATTCCCCTCCCCATACCCTGAATAAACTCTATTCTATACTATACCTTCATATGACTGGTCGCTCAGTGGGAAGGGATGCCTTGTCATGGCCCCGCTGTGACACCCCCTTCCCCCATACCTGACTACACCCCCATAGAACATATTCCTTCTCTACTTAACTTTTTATAAACACATCACAGGGTAAACAGGGAATATTCGGAGGAATAATTAACACTCATGGTCTTTTGGGAAAGCCACATGGAACTCTGCTACTATAAGAATTTCATAAAATATATCCTTCTATACATGCAAAGATTTTATGGGGGAGGCCATATTAAAAGTAATTTCCCCTGATACCAGATTAAATACCCAGTTGCAGGAATGGGTCACCTCTTGGTGAAATGTTAGTAAATAGGTTCATAAAGACATCCCCCTCCCTCAAATTAGAGAATATTCCAAGTAGTGGCTACCCTCTGGAAATTGACAGTAGGACCCTAACGCTAAAACATCACATATTTGAATCATAGAACCTGTAGACATTAATCTGGTACTCAACTTCAAGCTTCAACTCTACTGTCTTCAGGAGTACCCAAACAAATGTTTGGATTAATGGCCTGTTCCATGAGATCAAACCTAACCTTAGAAATATTAAGTACAACAAAACTTGTGGCTAGGTAAGTCAAAGTTTCTAGTGGAGAATGAAGTACTATTATTTTGTTTAATAGATATAGTATTAAAACCACTCCCAGTGACTTTCTCCTGTACCCGTAGATCAGAGTCTCTCTGACCTCCAAAGAAAAGCCTCTATTTGTTGTAGTAGGTAGTAGTAAATACAGAGCCTCAAGCATTTCAGCAGGAAGAATAAAACAAGCTGTCTAGTACTCAGCTGTAAATCAGACATTTATGTGTCATATTTAGGCCCAGCAAATTATCTAGAAGTGGGCCAGAAAGCTTAGAAAGGCCAAGGTTGTAGATAACATCAAGAAAACTGTTTTCCAAGCACATTGAAAATAAACATATGAATTCACAATTATGTGACAGCACACATAAGGTATGCAAAAATTCCAGCTAGGAAAAACTACTGTGTACTTGAGGAAAGTTGGTATGTAATTTCACCACTAGCTCAGAAGCTATTAATGCTTCGTAGCTATTGAGGAAGAAAAGCTAATATTTTGATATTATGACTCCTGGTAGACTCACCACACAACAGAACAGGGTTCTATTCCAAGGTAAGTTAAGTATCAAAAACTGGAGAAAGACAAAAACCAAGAAATCATCTCATAGTTGGGTAGGAATGAAAAGGAGGGTTGAAAGGGTGTTAAATGATGGGCAGTCATATGTCCCAATATATTATGTAAAGTTTTCAAGGAATTAATAAAATATCTTTTAAAGCCTATGCAAGTACCATAATATCAAACAGTTAGAATGCATGTGCATTGTGTAATGAATTATACATTTAAAAAGTGGGAGTTAATTAGGCAATGAAGGTAATCTTGATGAATGAGGTTCCTGCTTTTACACAAAATGCACAGAAGTCTCTGTCTCTGTCTATGTTCCTCTCTCTGTCTCTGTCTATGTTCCTCTCTCTGTCTCTGTCTATGTTCCTCTCTCTGCCTCTGTCTATGTTCCTCTCTCTGTCTCTGTCTATGTTCCTCTCTCTGTCTCTGTCTATGTTCCTCTCTCTGTTTCTGTCTATGTTCCTCTCTCTGTCTCTGTCTATGTTCCTCTCTCTGCCTCTGTCTATGTTCCTCTCTCTGCCTCTGTCTATGTTCCTCTCTCTGCCTCTGTCTATGTTCCTCTCTCTGTCTCTGTCTATGTTCCTCTCTCTGTCTCTGTCTATGTTCCTCTCTCTGTCTCTGTCTATGTTCCTCTCTCTGTCTCTGTCTATGTTCCTCTCTCTGTCTCTGTCTCTATTTATGTTCTTGTCTCTGTTTGTCTTTGTCTCTATCTGTCTCTGTCAGTCTCTGCCTCAGTTTCTCTTCCTCTCTCCCTCCTTCCCTTCCTGTGCTTTAGAGTTTTTTCTCCATCCACTCTTCCTTTATTCTCTCACCCTCTCCCTTTCTCCACATACTTATCTCCTTCCTTCTCCCTTTGCCCTTTTCATTCTCTTCCTTTTCTCCTTCCTTCCCCTACCATCTTCCTTCCAGTTTTTTTTTGTTCTGTCTATTCCAATCCCTCTAGCCTCTTCCTTTATACACCCTTTAGTCTCCATTTTCTTCTTTATTCTCTTGCCTCCCTACCTTCTTACCTTCTTTTTTTGTTTCCTCCTATTCCCATTCTTCACCATCTTTGCCTCCTCTGACATCCACTTCCCCTCTTCTCTTTCTTCTTTCCTTTTATATATTGGCCCCCACTTTTTTCCTTATTTTCAATGTTTCTCTTTCTCTATCTTTTCTTCCTTTATCACCTGAGGAAACAGTAAGGCAATATTTATGATCAGAAATATGGCTTTCAATAGATACTTTTTTACTTCAGAACCCTTGTTTTTTGATAGAATACATACCTACTTAGAAGAAAAAAACTGTTTGCTTGCTAAATCACCTACTCAACAGTATTCCATTAAAGCAGCCAGAATCTAGCACTTCAGAAACAAAGTACCAGAGAAACACATGGGCAGCAAACATCAACTCTGAAATACATTGTCTCTGATCTATGCAGCTTGGATAGTGAATTTCTTTCCATAAATAGTTAATAAGGTATGTTAAAATATGAATATATATATATATATATATATATATATATATATATATATATATATATTTGAAGTAGTTACATAATATCCATTTAACTTGTCATGCTTTCATTGACAGACCTGTGGAGCTTGGTCCACTCATACTATTTGTGGGAAGCCATTTGAAAATACTGTGAAATTTAGGACAAATGGGTATATAAAAAGCTCTTATTTGATCTAGTTTCAGAGACTACTTTGTAGCAGTGGTGAACTATCAAGATCATTTCAAAATTAAATTTATATTTTATTCAACAATTATGTAGTTATTTTTATTTTTTC
Source organism: Mus musculus (assembly GCF_000001635.26). Taxonomy (NCBI): domain Eukaryota; kingdom Metazoa; phylum Chordata; class Mammalia; order Rodentia; family Muridae; genus Mus; species Mus musculus. Next base: position 11,168,971 of record NC_000071.6, on the reverse strand, counting down.
CTGGAAAGATAGATTACATATACCATTTAATCTTAAAATTATTTTAAAAGCATATATTTCTTACAAAATTTTAATTTCTCTTTAATTATTTTTGAATCCATCAAATGTAAACGGTTTCAATAAAATTGCAAATGCTACAAAACCCAAAAAACCCAACCAAATACCAGATGGAACTTTTCTAAAAGGTGAAACAGAAGTATTTGGACAAATTTGCCAAGGATTAAAGTTAACTATGCTGAGAAGGCAGAAGTAGCCAACCTTGAGGAGATTAATATTCTCATAGAAAGAGAAAGTGTCCCATACATGGGAAAGATTAAGGGTGAAATGCCACAGAATTTGACTTGTGACAACAATTCTCTATTGTTTATATCTTACGGCAGCAGCTGATGTATAACTCTTCTTTGGCTAAAACAAAGTGACTGATATAAATGGACTGTCCTAATAGACATTAAAAGCAAGGGACTCTGAAGGCTTTTCATGTTTCCTGGAGAAGGTTACATTTCCTCCTATGCTTGAACACATTTTTTTGACTAATTTCAAGATGCAATGTATTCAGATATTTTCTGTAAGCACTGAATTGCTATATTGAATTGGATAGTATTCAGCTTTATTCTGTCACCTCACATATGATAAAACTCTGCCTTGATTGAAACTGGAATCAGATGTGATAAAAACTAAATTCTTGCTAGCAGAGAGATAGCCATGCTTGTTACCCGGGTCAGCAGTGAGTTGTATATTGATATGTGCAAGTTACTGGAACTTTTGCTCATTTCCCTTTTTTGGTAAAGGAGAATATCAATGAAAGCCACACCACAGGGCCACAGAGCTCTTAAGAAAGGAGGAAGAAGCACTAGGAACAGTGTGTTTCTTTTGAAGTATTACTTGCTAAGTACCAGCTCTCACAAGAGGACTATTTCCATGCTAGGCCACAAGTCTAATATGCATGAAGTACACTATTGTGGCAATGCAAAGTTTTTCTCATACCTTTATTGTATTCCATTATTTCAACCCACAGTATATGATCTCCCTTAATTATCTTTACATTTTCCAAAAATGGGGTCGAATGATTTAGTGAATAATAGAGTAAAAATAATGTTCATGAGTCTTCAAAACTATGTGTTAATATAACGCAGGTATCTACTGTCTTTGGTTGAGAAATCCTAAGCCTGAACTTAATTTTCTTAATGCAGAGTATTAAATTAGATATCGCTTTCCTTAGATATCAGCTCTAATGACAAGAATAAACTGTTAAACCAATTCATTTAGGTAAGTGTATAAAATATCGATTTATTTCAAAATATCATGTTTAGTTATAAAACACAACTGAAGACAGCCTCTACTGTTATTTTAAATTTTCAAAATATTTTTAAAATTAATTTCGTGTGTGTGTGTGTGCACATGTGTGCATTCATTTGTGTGTGTGCATGTGTGTGTGCATGTGTGTGCATGTACGTGTGCGTGTGCATGTGTGTGTGCGTGTGTGTGTATGCCCGCATTCGTGCGCATGTTTGTGTAGCGCAGTGTGCATATGAGTATAGAGTGCTCTAGCAGCCAGAAGAAGGTAATACATTCCCTGAAGCTTTGGTTAAACATGGGAACAGGAACAGAACCTAGGTCCTCTGTCTACCAGCAAGTAGCCTTAACTATTAAGCCATTTTTCTAGCCCCATTATTTAACATCAAAGTTTTTAAAATATTTTATTCATTTTATGTTTTTGTATTTGTGGGTGTCTATGTATCTGAACATAGTGTGTGTCATGGAACACACATATAGGTTTTAGGACAAGTAGAGGAATAGGTTCTCTCCTTCTACTATGTGGGATCCCAGGAACAAAATCTCTTTGCTATGCTTGGCAGGAAGTACCTTTGCCAATTGAGCCATTTTGCTGGCCTGGATTAGCATTTCCATTGTATAAAGAGATTAAAATTAATTCTGACTTTGCACTGAATTATTGTTAAAGAACGGTAGTAGACAGCTCATAGTTCTTATGGAGTGCCTACTACCATCATTCTGTTCAAGTGGGCATATAATAAACTGACTCCTAATAACTTATCATCAAAGAAGATCTTTCTTAGTGTTTTATAGATAGGAAACAACACAAAGACCTACAACTGGTCAAGGCATAGAGGGTACAAGAGGCTAAGGAATACTCAACACTAACTGAAACATATATATTCCATCTCCTCCTATTAAGGTTGAAAGATCATTGCAGAATAAGGGTGTAGAAAGATTTTAATACCCAAAATTGTGAATCACTACAGCAAGTCTTTTTCAAGACACATATATGGTACTCTCCTTAAATCTTCACAAATGCCTAGTAGGATCCAAACTTTCTTCTTTCTAGCAAAATCATATCTCTGTTAGTAGGTGGTTCTCATTGCAAACAATAATAAGAAATGCGAAGGATCCATGGCTTTTATTATATATTGGTAATTTGTCATTAATTTATAAAATAATAAAACAATAACAATAATTTATTTTTACCAAAAATACTCAAATAAAGAAGAAACTATTTAAAACTATAAGATTTATTATTATTTTATGGGTATGACTTATTTTTTTCTGAATGTATGTACACACATCCTGTACATACAGTACTCTCAGTGGTTACAGATATCATTTGATCTTCTGGCACTCTATTCATAGGAGATTTTGAGCAACCATATGAGTGCTGGGAAATCAATCCAGATTCCCTGCATGAGTAGTAACAAGTGCCCTTAGCCATTGAACCATCTCTCTAGGACAGAATAATTTTATTATATCAAAACATGATTGAAAATAGCATAATACTTGCATATGGTTCTCCATGCTCTAGCTAACCACGGGTTACATAAAATATTTGTGATACTTGGAAGTAAAATATGTTGTTTTATATACAAGCATAAGACCAAATATAAGGCTGTCTCATTAATTAACTAATAATTATTTATTACACATTACAAACATTGTACAGGTAAACAACTAACAAATTCTCCCTCTTGGTGAAAAATAGTCTTCATAATCTACATGGATATTGATCGACACAGCACACACAGAAACTTCTCAGCATACTGATACATTTCTGTCATAGTAGGCAAGACCAAACAATGTCTTGAGTTTGAAAATCCTACAAGCTGAAAAGAGGAATAATTGTGCCGTGTTTCTTCAGTTTTCAGATTAAAATATTTGGTGCACAATTTAAAAAGAAAGGTCATGGGAAGGAATATCCAGAGGATGATACTTTGCCCGAGGAAAATGTACAGCTCATTGCCTACGTTAAATGACTCTGCAACTGCACGAGAACTTAAGAGATGGTACTCACCACTCTAATATAAGGAGCAAACAGCCAAGCTTTGTGCTTGTTTTTATTTTTTTCCACAAATTGCTTGTTTTTTTTTCCCTAAAATGTTCAACATCAGTTAAACATTACCAGAAAATAAATTATTACACACCATCTGTCTTAGAATCTGAGTATTATATTCCCCATTATAAAAATTTAGTAATCACAACCTTAGAAAGGGTTATGGAAATTCATCATTCATTTGATATATAGACAATACAGAATTGTGAGAACAAAATAATCAGCACTAAATAATTATTGTTAGAAATTGCAATAACAAAACTTCAATAATACCTCATGGTAAAATGAGTACTATTACTTTGCTTTTCTTTTTTTTTTCCTTTTCCATTTTTTATTAGGTATTTAGCTCATTTACATTTCCAATGCTATACCAAAAGTCCCCCATACCCACCCTCCCCCACTCCCCTACCCACCCACTCCCCCTTTTTGGCCCTGGCGTTCCCCTGTACTGGGGCATATAAAGTTTGCGTGTCCAATGGGCCTCTCTTTCCAGTGATGGCCGACTAGGCCATCTTTTGATACATATGCAGCTAGAGTCAAGAGCTCCGGGGTACTGGTTAGTTCATAATGTTGTTCCACCTATAGGGTTGCAGATCCCTTTAGCTCCTTGGCTACTTTTTTTGGCTCTTCCATTGGGAGCCCTATGATCCATCCATTAGCTGACTGTGAGCATCCACTTCTGTGTTTGCTAGGCCCCGGCATAGTCTCACAAGAGACAGCTACATCTGGGTCCTTTCAATAAAATCTTGCTAGTGTATGCAATGGTGTCAGCGTTTGGATGCTGATTATGGGGTGGATCCCTGGATATGGCAGTCTCTACATTGTCCATCCTTTCATCTCAGCTCCAAACTTTGTCTCTGTAACTCCTTCCATGGGTGTTTTGTTCCCAAATCTAAGGAGGGGCATAGTGTCCACACTTCAGTCTTCATTCTTCTTGAGTTTCATATGTTTAGCAAATTATATCTTATATCTTGGGTATCCTAGGTTTGGGGCTAATATCCACTTATCAGTGAGTACATATTGTGTGAGTTCCTTAGTGAATGTGTTACCTCACTCAGGATGATGCCCTCCAGGTCCATCCATTTGGCTAGGAATTTCATAAATTCATTGTTTTTAATAGCTGAGTAGTACTCCAATGTGTAGACATACCACATTTTCTGTATCCATTCCTCTGTTGAGGGGCATCTGGGTTGTTTCCAGCTTCTGGCTATTATAAATAAGGCTGCTATGAACATAGTGGAGCATGTGTCCTTCTTACCAGTTGGGGCATCTTCTGGATATATGCCCAGGAGAGATATTGCTGGATCCTCCGGTAGTACTATGTCCAATTTTCTGAGGAACCGCCAGACTGATTTCCAGAGTGGTTGTATAAGCCTGCAATCCCACCAACAATGGAGGAGTGTTCCTCTTTCTCCACATCCTCGCCAGCATCTGCTGTCACCTGAATTTTTCATCTTAGCCATTCTGACTGGTATGAGGTGGAATCTCAGGGTTGTTTTGATTTGCATTTCCCTGATGATTAAGGATGTTGAACATTTTTTCAGGTGCTTCCCTGCCATTCGGTATTCCTCAGGTGAGAATTCTTTGTTCAGTTCTGAGCTCCATTTTTTAATGGGGTTATTTGATTTTCTGAAGTCCACCTTCTTGAGTTCTTTATATATGTTGGATATTAGTCCCTATCTGATTTAGGATACGTAAAGGTCCTTTCCCAATCTGTTGGTGGTCTTTTTGTCTTATTGACGGTGTCTTTGCCTTGCAGAAACTTTGGAGTTTCATTAGGTCCCATTTGTCAATTCTTGATCTTACAGCACAAGCCATTGCTGTTCTGTTCAGGAATTTTCCCCCTGTGCCCATATCTTCAAGGCTTTTCCCCACTTTCTCCTCTATAAGTTTCAGTGTCTCTGGTTTTATGTGAAGTTCCTTGATCCACTTAGATTTGACCTTAGTACAAGGAGATAAGTATGGATCGATTCGCATTCTTCTACATGATAACAACCAGTTGTGCCAGCACCAATTGTTGAAAATGCTGTCTTTCTTCCTATGGATGGTTTTAGCTACCTTGTCGAAGATCAAGTGACCATAGGTGTGTGGGTTCATTTCTGGGTCTTCAATTCTATTCCATTGGTCTACTTGTCTGTCTCTATACCAGTACCATGTAGTTTTTATCACAATTGCTCTGTAGTAAAGCTTAAGTCAGGCATGGTGATTCCACCAGAGGTTCTTTTATCCTTGAGAAGAGTTTTTGCTATCCTAGGTTTTTTGTTATTTCAGATAAATTTGCTAATTGCTCCTTCTAATTCGTTGAAGAGTTGAGTTGGAATTTTAATGGGGATTGCATTGAATCTGTAGATTGCTTTTGGCAAGATAGCCATTTTTACAATGTTGATCCTGCCAATCCATGAGCATGGGATATCTTTCCATCTTCTGAGATCTTCTTTAATTTTTTTCTTCAGAGACTTGAATTTCTTATCATACAGATCTTTCACTTCCTTAGTTAGATCACACCAAGATATTTTATGTTATTTGTGACTATTGAGAAGGGTATTGTTTCCCTAATTTCTTTCTCAGCCTGTTTATTCTTTGTGTAGAGAAAGGCCATTGACTTGTTTGAGTTAATTTTATATACAGCTACTTCAATGAAGCTGTTTATCAGGTTTAGGAGTTGTCTGGTGAAATTTTTAGGGTCACTTATATATACTATCATATCATCTGCAAAAAGTGATATTTTGACTTCCTCTTTTCCAATTTGTATCCCCTTGATCTCCTTTTGTTGTTGAATTGCTCTGGTTAGGACTTCAAGTACTATGTTGAAGAGGTAGGGAGAAAGTGGGCAACCTTGTCTGGTCCCTGATTTTAGTGGGATTGCTTCCATCTTCTCTCCATTTACTTTGATGTTGGCTACTGGTTTGCTGTAGATTGCTTTTATCATGTTTAGGTATGGGCCTTGAATTCCTGATCTTTCCAGAACTTTTATCATGAATGGGTGTTGGATCTTGTCAAATGCTTTTTCTGCGTCTAACGAGATGATCATGTGGTTTTTGTCTTTGAGTTTGTTTATATAATGGATTACATTGATGGATTTTCGTATATTAAACCATCCCTGCATCCCTGGAATAAAACCTACTTGGTCAGGATGGATGATTGCTTTAATGTGTTCTTGGATTCGGTTAGGGAGAATTTTATTAAGGATTTTGGCATCGATATTCATAAGAGAAATTGGTCTGAAGTTCTCTATCTTTGTTGGATCTTTCTGTGGTTTAGGTATCAGAGTAATAGTGGCTTCATAAAATGTGTTGGGTAGAGTACCTTTTACTTCTATCTTGTGAAAAAGTTTGTGCAGAACTAGAATTAGATCTTCTTTGAAGGTCTGATAGAACTCTGCACTAAACCCGTCTGGTTCTGGGCTTTTTTTGACTGGGAGACTATTAATAACTGCTTCTATTTCTTTAGGGGATATGGGACTGTTTAGAAGGTCAACTTGATCCTGATTCAACTTTGGTACCTGGTATCTGTGCAGAAATTTGTGCATTTCGTCCAGGTTTTCCAGTTTTGAGTATAGCCTTTTGTAGAAGGATCTGATGGTGTTTTGGATTTCTTGAGGATCTGTTGTTATGTCTCCCTTTTCATTTCTGATTTTGTTAACTAGGATTTTGTCCCTGTGCCCTCTAGTGAGTCTAGCTAAGGGTTTATCTATCTTGTTGATTTTCTCAAAGAACCAACTCCTTGTTTGGTTATTTCTTTGAATAGTTCTTCTTGTTTCCACTTGGTTGATTTCACCCCTGAGTTTGATTATTTCCTGCCATCTACTCCTCTTGGGTGAATTTGCTTCCTTTTTTTCTAGAGCTTTTAGATGTGTTGTCAAGCTGCTAGTATGTGCTCTCTCCCGTTTCTTCTTGGAGGCACTCAGAGCTATGAGTTTCCCTCTTAGAAATGCTTTCATTGTGTATCAAAGGTTTGGGTACGTTGTGGCTTCATTTTCATTAAACTCTAAAAAGTCTTTAATTTCTTTCTTTATTCCTTCCTTGACCAAGGTATCATTGAGAAGAGTGTTGTTCAGTTTCCACGTGAATGTTGGCTTTCTGTTATTTATTTTGTTATTGAAGATCAGCCTTAGTGCCTGGTGATCTGATAGGAACATGGGACAATTTCAATATTTTTGAATCTGTTGAGGCCTGTTTTGTGACCTATTTTGTGGTCAATTCTGGAGAAGGTACTTACTCTGTTTTCATCCTGGGGTGGCAGTTGTAAAGTTAGTCTCCATGGCACATTTATTCACAAAAAGACAATTCTTTAATATTAAGCAGAAGAAATTATGTTGGACATCGTTACCCACATTACTGCTCACAGTGATGGAACAATAAAAGGAGTGCAGAGAATTATCATAGGCAGTACTGTGCATAGAATAGAGGCAATAATACCTGTTCTATTATCAGTCTGTTCCTGCATACAAAATCCATACCATATAGTGTGCCCTGAATTCTACCTCACAATAATATTAATCAATTTAAAATCAGGACTTTATGGAACTGTTTTGGTGATATCAACTTAAGTTGATAATCAATGCCTTAATGCAGCTACCACTTTGTGTATCTCAGTGGAACAAAGACCGGTAAAGTGATTCTTCTGGCCTTGATTTTTCAGATTTCATGCCCCAGCTAGAAGAAATGACCAGTGAGCTTACTAAGAGTCTAGTCTTATAATAAACTATAAACTTTTGTGCTAGAAGAATCTAAGGATGGAATTTTCCCAAGACAGGCACCAAAACATCCATTTAAGAGCATTAACATACTCATGGTTTCACTACATATATTTATGTTTTGAAGGGAAAATACTGTGTTTAAATTCTAGCAGCCTCTGAGCACAACTTGAGGGATTTAAAAGTTTAAATGATTTACTGAGTTGATTTCCTTTGCTTGATGTTATGCCTTGACAAGGTATACTTTCTTTGGTTGCCTGATTAAAATCAACTATTAGGTGAAAATTGGAGCGGGTCATGAAATGAGTGTGTGAGTGTTTGACCTGATTAATTTCAGTGCGCTGTGTGGTGCCAAACAGGTGCAAATATCCAATTTCTGGTCACATCAGAATGGGCTAAAGAGTTTGCTCTTTTGATCTGCATGTACTCTTCACAAATGTCTACTAAATTCTACGTTGTTTGATTATAAATCCACTTAAAGATGTTTAGATTTAACTAATAAATAACTGTGGCTTTTTTTTTTTGCTTTCGAATAAAGCCTCCAATCTGTACCACAAACACCTCAGTCCCTTGTGCGTTCTATTCTTTTTTCTAATTTAATGTGGTTAATTATCTCTAAATCACACCTCCAGTTTATTCCCTTGTCTGACTTAGTTCTTCTAAGACAATGTTCATTAGACTCATCCATGTTTCATAAGGAATTATATACTTATTTTATTTATTTTGTCATGTTGATACAAAGTTTTGCTACAGAGTCCCAGACTAAGTTGAAACTCAGCAAAACAAAACCACCTTGAACTTGCTATCCTGCCTCTGCTTCTGGACGGCTGTTTCTATAGAATTGCATCAGTACCCTTGGACTATATATTGCCTGTTCTAATCTTTAGTCTTTCATGCAGAAATATTCTTTTGATACGACATTTTAGTGAATGGATGTGGTCCCAACTTCTTTGTCAAAAAAAAAAAAAACCTGTGATGAGAATCCAAAAGACAATGGCAAGTAAAAGTACCATGTGAACGAAGCTTTTCCTTCTTCCCCCACTAGGTGATTGATAAAAGATGAGATAGATGGATAAACTAGATACAACCCAAGTTTACACTGAATTTCAATAATGCCATGAGTGCATGTTATCAAGTAAAGATCAAAGCATTATAGATTAATATGCTGTATGGTAGAAAGAACTTCTAAAAAATTGTATTTCTTAAAGTAGCATCATTCTTTGCCTGTGGTTTCTCTTATAATTCCCACATTCATTATCTCAAGAAAATTACTCTTTGAAATGAGTACTAAGTTCACCTCTCATTCATGTGGAGTAGAGTCTTAGGGATGACTTTACTTTAAGAATAATTTTTACCCTAAAGTATGTAAGTACAAACCTATTCTCTGAGAATTTACATGCAGATTCACTTACACATTGAGTATATACAATCAGTATAATGTATTTTTATGTCTCCCATACATTTATTTTTTTTTTTAGCTGTGTAAGTTACTAAACAGTTTTGGCTATTAAACTTCAGTTAATATCACTTATTGCTGATGGCAATAACTGCTTACTGATAGGAGCCGGGTATTGGCTGTTCCCTGAGAGGTTTTAGAAGTACCTGCCTAATTCAGATGCAGATACAGCCAACCATCAGAAGGAGCCCAGGGACCCCCAAGGAAGAGGTAGGAGAAAGACTTTAGGAGCTAAAGGGGATTGTAATCTCATAGGAAGAACAATATTAGCTAACTGGACCACCCAGAGCTTCCAGGTATTAGACCGCCAACCTAAGAGTATACAGGAGGGAGCCATGACTCCCTCATGATACATATGTAGCAGACGAAGGCCTTATCTGAAATAAATGGGAAGAAAGGTCCTTGGTCCTGTGGAGGCTTGATGCCCCAGCATACGGTAATGCTAGAGCAGTGAAGCAGGAGTGGGTGAGTGGGTGGAGGCTCTCCCTCGTAGAGGCAAAGGGGATGGGGGAGAAGAGGGATAGGATGGGGGGGGGGGTTGTAAAGGGGTAACCGGTAAGGGGTATATCGTTTTGAAATGTAAGTGAATAAAATGATTAATAAAAAATAATATTTCTTATCATTCGGAGAGCATTGTCCAAATAATGTATGTGCAAGAGGGCATACCCCATGGTCCCACATGATATGATGATGTTGCTATTGTAACTTTCCATGATGCTACATCCATAGGAAACTGTTTACTATTCCTTCTTGGAAGGCAGATTTATCGTGAACATAATGACTAAATGACTAGAAATAAAGATTAAGCTTGGCATTATTAAAATGCCTTAAAATTTCAAGAGAATTTTGTAGCCGTTCAGCGGCCACGAAGAACTTGGTATACCTGAAAGGGAGGTTGGGACTGAAATAGGATGGGCGGGTAAGAGAAGAAGGAAGCCAAGACAAAGGTTCTTTGATCAAGGCTCAAAGTTTAATTTTCAGCTGTGCGTTTATATAGGGGAAACCCAAAGGCCCAATCTTTGTTTCTGCTGGGTTGTGTTGCTTGGTTTCAGCTGGATTCTGTGGCAGAACAAGCTCAGCAGCTCAGCAGGCAGTCTGCTTCTGCAGGTGGGCAAGGCAGGAGATTTTTATCTAGGTCAGAAGACTCCACCCAGTTTGGTGGAAGATGGACTGTGGCAAACAGTTAAGGTCTGATTAGCCTGCTCAGGACTGAAGGGGAGGGCACAGAACTTTTTTGAAAATAACAAAACAAAACAAAACAAAACAAAACAAAACAAAACAAAACAAAACAAAACAAAACAAAGCAAAGCAAAGCAAAACAAAACAAAACAACAAAAAAACTGCCTTAGAATGAAAGACCTATCCTTGAGATGTGAGTTTTCACATGAATAGAGGACCTCCTTGCAGGAGTCTTCCTGTGTGTAAGTATCTGATCACAACGGGAACAAAAGAAGAAAAATTCACATGCTATGAATGTGGAAACAAACTTAGAGATCTCATTCACACAATAATTGACATTCTTTTAGACTGTACTGAGAGTTCCCCCTAATACTCATGTTCTTGGCTTTTGAAGCTATGTTGCCAAAAATCAGGGCACAACTCACTGTTGCCAGGTGTGCCATGTCTCACAGGCTGTCAGAGAAACCCTGAAGGCTGTTTGTAAGATGTCATGCTTGTGGTGGGTTGGGTATTTCCTAAGACTTTAATATACACAAAGGTAGCTTGTAATAATTACTTGAAATGGAGAACAATATAGCTTGAATGTTAAAATGTTAGATGAAAACTACATTGCCTGCAAAGAAAATACATTGAGTGTAAGATAAAAATGAAAGATTTAGGAAGATGATTGTGCATACTATTTAGTAAGTTGTGGAGCAGAATACACGTAGCTTGGTTTTGAGAATTCCCACACCTTGATTCTTGTAGATATCAATGCATTCTTTAATTAAATACTTCTTTAAAATAGTGAATTTTATACTGATTACCCTGGATAATGCCCAGATTTCTTATCAGTTAGATTGAGAAATGCCCCCTGGACTTTCATTGCATTTGAATATACTATTTCTGTCATTGAAATAACTTTACACATTTGAATTTTAATTTTGTTCATCAGAACCTACAAAGTTTCTCATATTTCCCTGAAAATTTGGTACCAGACAATATTCCTGCAGCTCACATTCCTGAACTAGAAATTGATGTAAGCGATCGTGATGCCCATGACTCCTACGAGAGTTGTTCTTATCCTTTACTCTCAAATTTCATAAGATTTAGAGATAAGACGAGCAATTATGAAATAAGCACATCAGACACAGTTTTGTATTTTTATGAAAAAGATGTTTCAACGGACTGTGGATACACTTGATCCAAAATATGCAACTGCAACTTTGGTCAGAGAATTGTGAGAGATCAGCTTACAGTGTAGATTCTCATGTGGATGGAAGATATGCGACACACATTCCTTAAGTCATGCGCAAATGTGATAACATACAGTGGTTTATAAGACAACATTAAATGTTGTGAGTTCCTTGAAGATAAAGATTGTTCCTTATTCATATATGTACATATTACACACACAGTATGTCCCTGAAAAGTTCTTTGTGATGAAGTTATGCTTATTGAATTTGCTGTTTTGAGTTATACTACTTCACTAGAGTGAATATAGGAGTCTTTAAACCTAGGTCAGTGACATGCGTAGGAATCCCATGAAGAGCTTAATAAAATATCTCATTTTTTTCTATGATGTTCTTTTTCTATGTGACATAGACAATTAATTCAATTAGGAATGAGTTAACAGTATAAAATGAAAATAAGGTAAAAAAGAGGAAAAAGATAACAGAAATTTTGGTTATAAAAAGAAAAGTAGCAACTAAGATAAGAAAAGGTTATATTTATTTAACATTTTTTTTAGGTTTTTCTTTAATAAGATATCTTCTTTATTTATATTTCAAATGTTATCCCCTTTTCTAGTTTCCCCTCTGAAAATCCCCTATCCCCTACCCTCTCCCCCTGCTCCCCAACCCACCCACTCCCATTCCTGGCCCTGACATTTCCCTATACTGGGGCATAGAGCCTTCACAGGACCAAGGGCTTCTCCTCCCATTGATGACTGACTAGGCCAACCTCTGCTATGAATATAGCTAGAGCCACAAGTTCCACCATGTGTTTTCTTTGATTGGTGGTATAGTTCCAAGAAGCTCTGAAGGTACTGGTTAGAAACTTTTTATATAATTATATAATGTTACAATTATATAGTAGCAAAATCAATATTCATTTAATTTTATTGGAATTAAACTTAAAGACAGTAAAGATTAAGCAAAAGAAACTGCAGAATATATATTCATTTAACCAGCCATTAGCAATTTGATTTTTGAAATATGTACCTTAATTTAAAATATCATTAGAAAATAAGCTGAATTCTTCTTGGAAGAGGATAGCTGATTTTAATTCATAAAAGTTGTCTTCTTTTCTTTCAGGTTGTGTCAAAACATTCTTACCAAAGGAAGCAGTATACATGAGAGGAAAATTTTCTTTAGCTGAAAATTCTAGATTATAGTACATGTCAGTAAGAAAGGCAAAATAGCATGGAAGTTAAAGTATTGCTCCACAACCTTAGAGCAGAGAAAATAGATGGATGCATTCTTCAAGTATTGAACTGACTTTCCTTCTCAATCAATCCCAGTTTGTTCAGTCCAAGAGTGCTCCCTATATTCAAGGTAAGTGCTCCGACCACCATTAAACAATTAAGAAAATTCCTACCAGTCATATCCACAGACCAAACTTATTGAGGAAATTCCTCATTGAGAATCTCTTTCGAGGTGTTTTTATACTCTTTCAAGCTGACAGTTAAAACTAACTATTGCACAAGTATTCTCTTTCTCTCCCTAAGTACACCCAAACCAAGCCAATATTTAAAGAAACAAAATGAGAACAAAGATAGAAATAACTCACAACAAAGGTCTTGCTATTGTCCACAGACACTCAAAGACTCATTTAGGTTCATATTTTATATAACTAGACTATAGCCCGTCACAGGCTGCTTAGACGTTCATATAAGACTTTCTTGGAGAAAGTATATCTTCTATCATTTTTTTTAGTTTAAGCAAATTTGAGTTCTTTGTAAAGTTTCGATATTAGAGCTTGGCGACTCTTATGGAAGAATAGGAAGGATTGGGGCCAGAAATGGGATAGAAACTCCACAGGAAGACCAACAGAGTCAAGTAACCTGGACTCTTCAGGCTTTCAGGAGTCTTTACCACCAATCAAAGAACATACATGGGCTGGGCCTGCTAGACCTCCCCACCCATGTGTAGCAGATGTGCAGGGTAGTCTTCATCTGGGCCTGGAACAACTAGAACAGGGACTGTCCTAAAAGCTATTGGCTGTACTTGAGACATGTCCTTCTAGCTGTGCTGCCTTGTCTTGTCTCACTGGAAGAGGAGATGCCTAGCCTTGCAGAAGTGTCCAGATTAGAGGATACCCAGGGGAGCCTCACCCACTCAGAGGAAAAGGGGAGGGGTGACCAGGAGGGGGTAGCAGTGAGTAGGATGTAAAGTGAATAAGGAAAACAATAAAATAAATTAAAAAAAAAAGCAAGATCAAAACAAACATATGATTTGAGCATTTTGATTTTGTGGTAGTTATTTTGCAGACTTTGTAGTAGCATAGAGTCTGTAGGTTTCTGCTTCACTCTGATGGCTGGTATTAGAAATTTTCATGAGTTTACCAAATGTAATTTATGAGGAAAGCCTTTAGCTAGCTACTACCAAGTGAAACCTGGGATTTAGCAGTTGAAATACTTGGTTAAAGAACACGAGTAACTAACTTTGCCTTTTGAATAAATGCTTTCCACAGCTTCTCCTTTTACAGATGTGTTTATTATTCACTGTAGCATATCTTATGCTTTTTGCTGTTTTTCAGTGTTTGTTAATGCACAATATGAATAAATTGTGTTACCAAATTACATTTCCCAAAGTAAATTTTGTGAATTTTGATTGAATGCTTTGATTTTTTACAAATTACTAAAATGTATACCACCAAAGAATATATGTATAATAAAAATTTAATGTGATTATTGTTAATAATAAATAATGTTTCCTATTTATTGTCATTTCCTTCATCTATTGATTGTTTCTTTCCTATGTTTTCCCCTTACAGAGCTGACATAGATGGATCTTTAGCTCATGGACTGAAGAGATAAATGAGAAAAACAAAGAGTTTCCATGGAATAATCATCAGATTTTATGGTAATTTCAAAATGAGAAGTCTACTAGAGAGGCAAACTTGATCTCTTTCTAATAAGGTACAGAGACCTTTGAAGTTCTGTGTAGGTAACTGTAGCACATTCTTGCTTGCTAAAGAGTTTAATTCAGAACAAGAAATATAAGTTAATAACATCCTGAAAGCTTTCCTAATATGATGCATTGTTGTGCCTTGTTGGAGATCTCCAGAAGACCAGCAAAGAGTCAACTCTGAAGCAATCACACTAGGATCTCTTTATTCTAAGCTCAAGCTTGGGTCACACCACCTACTCTGATGCAGCAGAGCAAGAGGAAGAAATCCCTAGTTCTCAGTGGGACAATGTTTTATAGAACATGTTAGGCAAGTGAGGGAGGTTCTAGTCTGGCACATATCCGATTGTGGGGCCATTACAAAATTTTTGTTGCCTTTAGCGTAATTGGCTGCTGCTGGGAGTCAAACCATACACTTCTGCTTTCCTCCTGAATGGTGGTTGGAAGTGGATTGCCAGGGGAGTAACCTGGAGACTGTTAGTTAACTCAAGTTCAACCCTGGATCAGGTTCTCTAAGATGGAATCTGAATCCAAGATCACTAACAATTACTAATTGCTTTATGTGTGTTTTCTTCTTATCTTCACACAATTAGCTCTTCATTACCATAAGCTCTTAAATTTATAATTTTATTACCCATGGTATATAAATAAGAAAGCTGGTGCCTATAGTTAATCAGCAGTTTTGTCCAGTGCCCACAGCTGGAATGAACCTATATAACAAACATTTTACCTTCTTACTTCTGTACTACCTATAAAGGTGTCTGTGGATATCAGCACTTATTAACTTAGCAGAAGCTACAATCACCCTGAGAAGAAACCTCCAGGCAGCTACAGGGAGTAATTTTGATTAGGTTAGCCTCTGTCCACACCTATGGGTGATTATCTTTGTTAGGTTAATTGAAAAGGCCGACCTACCCTAACATTGTAGCATACGTCTTGCTTGGATCCTGTACCTCTTGCTTGGATCCTGTACCTCTTGCTTGGATCCTGTACCTCTTGCTTGCATCTTGGACTGAAAAAGAGGAAAGTTTGTTGAGTCTGAGCTTTCCTCATACTCTACTCCTGGCAGGTTCTTCTACTGTAATTTTTTTCACCATGGTGGAGTTTAATCCTGAACTGTAACTTAAAATTAACCCATTGTTTAAGAGACTTTTTTGTGAAGGATTTTAATACAAGATCATAGGAGGCAATACCCAGGTTCCAGATATGCTAAGCACTTAAACTGTCTAGCTGCTGCTGTTTTTCTTTCTTGATAAAGAAATGGAGTTGTGTATGTGTTTCAGAGAGACCAATGAAGCTTCTTTAATTAACATTGCACTCTATAGCAGGTTTCCATATGGAGTCCATTCAAAGTTGTCATTTTTATTTATATCTTGAAAGCCCAGCTGGGTGACAACTGTTGAAACAATACAATTTCAAGACTCACAGCAAAAGTGAGAAAAGTAAAATTCTTCTCAGGCTTCATGACTTCTCCATATTTGTACTTTGTACAAGCAAGTTGATGTGCTAATACATATTTTAGAAAGATAAGAACTCAAGCATATTGTGTTAGGGAAAATATCCAAAATAATTTAAGTCATTGATTAGATGCTGATCTTTCCACAATGACTCAAGTGGTTGTCACTTACCCTTGCAAATGTAATTCAGATATTTTTATACATTTATAAACTCAAAACAAGTAATCATACATATTTAAGGATATTTATGATATATGATAAAACAAATTTAATTAACAACAAATATCAAAATTCAGTGTACTAGTATTCTGTATAGTGAAATAGAGGAAGAAAAGGGGAAGGACAAAAATTACAAAGGATCTGTAGATATGGATTAGCAAATATGTGTGTGCTTGCTTTTATTTTGGATTAACTTATGATTTTTTGAGTGTGTTATATTTTTGTAATAACAAAAATTAACTCAATGCTAAGTATAAACAGAAACTGTACTCTTTAAGCATATAGATATATAAAAGTACACTTAAAGAGGATTATGCATACAGCAATGGGATTATATATTATCAGTCTAGTATATCATGATGGCTTTATGTCAATTATAAACCACTGACTTAACTATGTCTGGCCAAATATGGGTGGGTACCTTTCCAGATAATTTCTTCCCATATGCATCCCGACAGTTGCCAGTAAGTTTTTGAATATGACTCATCAAAAATCTAAAAGAATATATATTTCATTCAATTATCTCCAGAGACTCAGGCAGTGTTAATGCTAAAATAGCTCTTGATGTTTAAAACAATGAAATAAGGATGGCTATTTTGTTTGTTTGTCAAAGTTTTATTTTTTTTCTGCCTTGATTCTCTGAGTTTATCATTATATCATATTTTCAAGAAAAGAGTATTTTTGTGCCTTCCTCATTTTGTCTGAAAATTAAAGAATAAATGTCACCTGCACTCCTAAAGTCATGTGGAATATAAACATTCTCACTCTTCCATAGAAAAAGAAACAGCTTGTGGCTTAGTATGCCAAGACAATGACTTAGAACATTAGCCATGTACTTGTCTCAGCCATTGTGGCAAAACCAGCACATTGAGAATGAGAAGTTACTCTCCTCATTCTATTTTTCAGAACTTTATAGTTGAACGTATCAGTCCACACTTAAAATGATTATTATATAAACTCCAAGTGAGTGTCAAAACCACTGAGAGCATGGGACAAGGCAATAGCTCCATGCAAACATTGCTTAGAATATATCAGCTATAGGTGCCTCTTATTCAAATGGGACATCATAGTTGCCTAATGAAAGAAGTATGTGTATTTATATCAGTAAGAGTTCATGATTATGAGGGTTTATAAGTAAAAATTTCAATTCTGATAAAGTTGGGTAGATTTCAACAATTTTCTCTTCCAAAACCTAGTGCCGACTCTATTTTGTACACTTTGCACAATAAATTGCAATTTTGTTCCACTGCTCTAAGATTCTGCTTCCTTGTGGTAATCAGAGATAGTAATTGCTGGAAAATTTATCAAGGCTGCCCTCGGGCACACAAGGAAGCCTTGGTTTTCTGTAATCATCATTTATTAATTGCTTAACTTCAAATTTCATCAGATTATCAACATCTTAATAAATACTTTGAAAATTTGGCCAGGCAGAACATCACATAAAGTAAATGCCACTGGCAAATAATTGTGGTTTCTGTTTCTCTCCGATTATTGATTTTCTCTTTATGTTCAAAATTTTTTCCACCTGTTCCTAAGACGTGATCTGTGCCAGCTAATACTTTGCATTTGTGCTGATGTTTTATAGGTGGTAACTCTCCAGGTTCTATTCCATCCCCATTAACACATTTTGACCAAATTAAAACACATACATTCACACACACACACACACACACACACACACACACACACACACACACACACAATTAATGAGAGTGTCTTAGTTATGGTTTTATTGTGTGTAATAATATACCATGACAGTGGCAACTCTTATAATAGAATGCATTTAATTAAAGCTTCTTACAGTTCAAAAGTTTAGTCCATTACAATCTTGGCAGGAAAGCATGGTGGCATGAAGGCAGATAAGGGGAGAGAAAAGGCCCTGAGAGTTCTACATCTTGATCAACAAGCACTTTTTCCAACAAGACCATAATACTCCAACAAGGTTGCTCCTCCTAATAGTGTCACTCTCAATGGGCTTATTGGGGGAAATTTTAATTCAAACTACTACATTCCATACTCCCTGGTCCCAATAGGCTGATAGTTGTATCATAATGCAAAATACTTTTAGTCCAACTTCAACAGGCGCCATCGGCTAACAGTTTTATTTATTTATTTATTTATTTATTTATTTAGGTTTTTCGTTTATTTTGGTTTTTCGAGACAGGGTTTCTATGTATAGCCCTGACTGTCCTGGAACTCACTCTGTAGAACAGGCTGGCCTCAAACTCAGATATCCACCTGCCTCTGCCTCCCAAGTGCTGGGATTAAAGTTGTGCGCCACCATGCCCTGCTAGGCTAACAGTTTTGACCCTGTGAAAAGTTTCTTTTGAGACTCATGGCTATCTCTTAACTGTAATCACCTATAAAATTAGAATCTTAAAGCACATCACATACCTTCGATATATAATGGCATATTACCATTCCAAAAAAAAAAAAAAAAAAAAAAACCAAAACAGGAACATAATGAGAATATACTGGAAGCAAATGAGATAGAATACCAGCTGGGCAAACGCCCAACTCTGCATGTCCATAACTAATGTCAAAGTGATCTTCAGATCTCCAACGGCATTCAGCTTTATTGACTGCAATGTACTTCTTTTTTTTTGGCTGTTTCAACTCCTTGTTCCATGTTTTCTTGTCAGATATCCTGTGGTTCTGTCATCTCCAACATGTTGGAGTTTTCAATGCAATTTAGGCTTCACTTTCAGAGCTTCACACAATGGTATCAATGTAGGGAACATCTCTGACACATGTATGGCCTCAGCACCTTTTCCTTATCTTTTGAGGGAGACTCCATAACCCCTTTGTTCTATCCTTTATTCTAAAGGCAGAGCCACATGGCTGAAGCTGCCAACTTCTATACCTTGCTGGCACTAGAACGTGGCTGGTTGTTCAAGCTTCTGTTTTATAGCTCTCTATTGTGGTTGGATTCCTTCCCTGCCTAAACTTGGGTGCTCTAAAGACCAGACAAGCCTGAAAGACAGAGATATACTTACCCCTGTCTCCTGGGTGCTGGGATTAGAGGTGTGTACCACCAAAACATGGCCTATATTTATATTGAATTTCTTTGGACAAGTTGGAAGCCTAGCTGGGTGGCATCTTGCCATGAGGTCACCACTCATTTTATTTCATTTTAACATCAAGGTTTTTTTTAGTCTTTATCTCATAGAACAGAAAATTTCCACTTTCTGTTGCTCCTTTTCCCATTATAGTGTACATTTTGTATTTTTCCTTACTCAGCTTGCTACTTTTTCTTATAAATCTCTATGAGAATTAACACTAATAACCAGACAACAGAGTCAACTCTTTGAGGTTTCCTCTGCCAATGTCATTAATCCAAAACTCTTCAATTTAGCCTTAGGCAGACTTTTAGGACAAATGCAAAAAAACAAAATACAAAAAACCAACAAACAAACAAAAAACAGTTTTATTCTTTGCCAAAATATCATAAGAGACTGCCTTACCTAGGGATACATCCCCTCTGCTGACATCAAACTCAGACACTATTGCTGATGCTAAGAAGTGCTTACTTACAGGAGCCCAGTGTAGCTGTCCCCTAAGAGTCTCTGCCAGAGCCTGACCATTACAGATGCTGATGTACACAACCAAACATTGGACTGAGTGCAGGGACTCCAATGGAGAAGTTAAGGCAAGGACTGTAAGCTGAAGGGGATTGCGGCCTCATAGGAAGAACAACAATATTAACCAACAGGGCCCTCTAAAGCTCCCAGGGACTAAATCCCAAACCAAAGAGTAAACAGGGGAAGCCCACAGCTCCTTCTGGGTATGTAGCAGATGATTGCCTTTTCTGGCTGCACTGAGAGGGGAGGTCCTTGGTCCAGTGGAGGCTTGATTATCCAGGATAGGGGAAGCAGGGGGAGGGAGGAGGGGATGGCGAGTTGTGAATGGGAAACTGGGAAGGGGGAATAACTTTTGAAATGTAAATAAATAAAATAAGCAATAAAAATAAAAAATTAAAAAACAAAAACATTCTCTAGTCCAATAAAAATAATCTTCTTGTCTAAAACCACATAAGCCGAGCTCCCATGCTTCAAATAACCTTTAGCTGTCTTGTCACCCTTGTTCTTACTAGTATTGCCCATTGAGCCCCACTTAAAGCTTGAACTCAAACAAAAGAATTCCCAGGCCTATCACAGCAATGCCTCAGTCCCTGGTAACAACTTCTGTGTTAGTTAGGGTTTTATTGCTATGAAGAGACACCGTGACAAAGGCCACTTTTATAAAATTTTAAGCACTCAAACAGATCATGGTGTAAGTCAATTTTTAAAGCATTTAAGAATAGGTGTGATCTTCCCTGGAGAAGACCATTGATCCCACTTTTGTTTATAATCCTTTGCCTAGACTTGAGGCTCATTACCTTTCCCTAGTCCAGGCTATCATGTCTGTTAGTGTTGTCCTTGCTTAGGGTATCCATTACTAAATAAACCACTCAAGAATATACACATACAAAACTATTGCATAGGCAGATCAGGCTATATTTGTATGTTTTCACACACATATACAAACATAATTAAAGAGAAAAATCATGAATTTGAAGATAGCTGAGACAGAGGTATATAGTAGACTTAGAAGTGGGGAAAATAATGTTACTATAATCTCAAAAATATTTGAAGTTTTAGAAAATAGATTGTAAGAGAATTAAGACAAATCTGAATTTATTCTATAATATGGAATAATACTACTTTTGTTTCTCTGGATAGTCAAATCTGAAGCTGAATTAGTCAGTCTTTAAATATAACTCATGATATGATGTGCATGAAATCGTAGTAATAAAACATAACTTTCATGGAAAATGAACAGGCTCTTTGGTGCTGGGGAAATATAAGAACTGCTGAGGTAGAATCTGGTCTGTTCTCTCTACAGAGCAATGCTAGTTTTTGAAGCAAAAGAATTTATTAAAAAGTCAGTGGTACCAACTCTAATGTTGATGTTTTTATTTTATTTTATTTTTTTTAAGCTAGACACAGGAACATTTATTTATTTTTTTTAAATTTTTATTAGGTATTTAGCTCATTTACATTTCCAATGCTATACCAAAAGCCCCCCATACCCACCCACCCCACTCCCCTAACCACCCACTCCCCCTTTTTGGCCCTGGCGCTCCCCTGTACTGGGGCATATAAAGTTTGCGTGTCCAATGGGCCTCTCTTTCCAGTGATGGCCGACTAGGCCATCTTTTGATACATATGCAGCTAGAGTCAAGAGCTCCGGGGTACTGGTTAGTTCATAATGTTGTTCCATCTATAGGGTTGCAGATCCCTTTAGCTCCTTGGGTACTTTCTCTAGCTCCTCCATTGGGAGCCCTGTGATCCATCCATTAGCTGACTGTGAGCATCCACTTCTGTGTTTGCTAGGCCCCGGCATAGTCTCACAAGATAGGCTGAGAAAGAAATTAGGGAAACAACACCCTTCTCAATAGTCACAAATAATATAAAATATCTCGGTGTGACTCTAACTAAGGAAGTGAAAGATCTGTATGATGAAAACTTCAAGTCTCCGAAGAAAGAAATTAAAGAAGATCTCAGGAGATGGAAGGATCTCCCATGCTCATGGATTGGCAGGATCAACATTGTAAAAATGGCTATCTTGCCAAAAGCAATCTACAGATTCAATGCAATCCCCATCAAAATTCCAACTCAATTCTTCAACGAATTAGAAGGAGCAATTTGCAAATTCATCCGAATAACAAAAAACCTAGGATAGCAAAAACTCTTCTCAAGGATAAAAGAACCTCTGGTAGAATCACCATGCCTGAACTAAAGCTTTACTACAGAGCAATTGTGATAAGAACTGCATGGTACTGGTATAGAGACAGACAAGTAGACCAATGGAATAGAATTGAAGACCCAGAAATGAACCCACACACCTATGGTCACTTGATCTTCGACAAGGGAGCTAAAACCATCCAGTGGAAGAAAGACATCATTTTCAACAATTGGTGCTGGCACAACTGGTTGTTATCATGTTGATGTTTTTAAACTGTAAAGTAAAAGACATTAGCAGAAAGCTATTGGCTGAATCATTTCAGAGAAGAGAAGGAAGCAATTGCCTTAGTCCCATGGTAGCAGTATTTCATGTGCACGAGTGCCAGTGAAAGAGGCCTTGGGCTTTTGTCTTGTTTTGTTTTAGGATTCATAATACCATGCTCCATTTCTATCCTCTTTGGAAATAAAAATGGTTTGCCCCAGGGTCCATAGATCTTCCTATTAGAATTTATTTTTGAGATAATCAGTGATTGTGGGCCAGGCAGTCTGAGACAAGCACACATAAGTTAAAGCACAGCAAGAGTTTGTAGCTCAGTAATTCATAAGCAAATTAAGATTTCCTTCCATTAAGTTACTTGATTCTCCTGATGATTGAAAAATTACAGTGTCTATCAAATTTGTTCTTAGACATGCATTTATGCTCTTAAATTGATTTTAAGTAAATGCTTTCTTTGAAATTACAAAAGAGAGTAGATTTGAAACAGAGTAACAGGGTATAATAATTCACTTTCTTGTTCTTTATCATGTCTTACAACATTTGAACCATGAGACAATTTAAAATCCACTATTTACTCACTGCCTGTTATTTATGGAGTATTGTTTAATACTTCACATCTAATAATCACTTCACCACACATTTCACTCATATTTCATGCAACCTTGGCATGATTATTCTACTTTAAAAATATAATCTGATGTTAACACTTCAATATCTGTTAAAGAAGAGATGATGAAGCATTAGAAGTTAAAATAAAGAAAAGAAGTTAAAAAGGATCCAAAGGATAAGAAAAATCAAGGAACGTATGGTAGCACAACATCAGTTCATGAACACAGGAACTCTCTGTCCTGCGAGTGTAAGAAAGGAACATGCCAAACACAAAGCAGAACACGAATTTACATGGCTACTGCCTGCACTAAGTATATCAAACAAGTTTATTCTGGGATCAGCCCTCTAGAATAGATCTAAAAGATGTTAGTTTAAAGCAGGCATATTTGTCTTCTGCCTCCTAAAATCTTTCCATCACCTCTTCTGGGGGCTTCCCTGAGTGTTGGGTTGGGTTCCACATGTATCAGTTAGGGTTGGATGTCTCCCAGTCAGTGATTAAATCTTCTACAATTGTATGTCCCTCTATTCTTGTAACTTCCATCGAAGCTACAGCAGACTCTATGTTAAATCATGACAAATGAAAATACCACGTAGCACTAAAATAAATTTGGACATTCATCATTATTAATTTCCACAGGAGAGCTAATTTTCACATTTATAATTGAATTCCCCCTTTTAAAATTGTCAGTTAGTTACATAACTGTTAACTTTATGACTTACTGCATCATTTGCGTTATTAATCACAAATAATTTGATAAATATGATGTCATAAATGTATTAATATATTAACCTTATAATATTTATATTTAGTTACTACTTGATAAACAAATATGGACACCAAATTATTTTAGGTTTTAATTTAAGATTATTTTCTGGAATATAAAATTGCTAATATAATTGGTCACAACCCTGTTTTGAAATGTAAACATATTGTATGATATGTTTAAACTTGAGAGTACCTATTTTCTATAAACCCTACGTTTTAGTTATATGATTTCATTCAAACTTTTTCTTACAGATTTACAAAATATAAAAACTATCATCATTTACACATCATTCACAGTTACCATACTATGCAACAGCATTCCAAATTTCTTGCCACGAATTACAACTTAAACAGAGTAATCAACTTCTGACATGACACCCTCTCTTCCACTTTTCCCTGGTATCCACCATTCTATTCTTATCATTTTAGATTACTCATATGATCACAGTCATGTGGCTCTGATCGTCTATTTCAGGATTTTTCATAGAACATAATGTTCTCTCTCTACCCATGTTGCCATCAATAACAGAATTTCATTGTTTTGTTAATCCTGAATAACACGTCATGAAATATAAGGATATGTATTTAGTCAAGATTTTATATGTATCATAACTCAAATGTAATATTATATATTCATAAATATTTAAATTGACACATACTTATAAAAGCTCATAAATATATGAGCTTCAAGGTAATGATTAAAGTAAAATCCACTATTTTAACTGATAGTCTTATTAAAGAACCTCATATATGACATCTGTAATGATTATCAATTAAAATCGGGATTAGGTTACTACCCCTAAAAGCAAAGATTCAAGCAAATAAGTATTCCTCTAGTTTGTAATTTTGTATGATAGTTAAAACTGGAGAAGGGACTACATTTCTGGCATGCACTGTCATTTGAAGTATGATAGAAATTTGTGATAAAAAGACACTGGTCCTTTAATTATCTTATTTATTCTAAGATATGATTATGTTTCATTTCATAATTGATATATAATGATCATTTGAATAACATTGTTTATAAAAAACACCAAATCATGTAAGAAACTTGAGAGATTTCCAGAACTAGAACAGAAAACATTTTTTTTTTACCTGAACAGCAAGTCACCAACTAAGATTATAGCACAGTCAGCCTCTGAGGAAGCTATGAGGTCCAGTGACTATTGTCCATGTCTTCAGTGATGCTTATCACATTCTTTATGAGGCTCAAAATTACTTGAACTCAGTCTTTGGGCCTATAATTGTGTTCATGTCTAATACATTGTATAGGACACACAGAAGAACTGACTTTTCAAGGGGCTTTGGTTTCAAATCTGTTGTGTAAATTAGGCTAAGTAAAACACTAATTTTGCCCTTTGTCTCCTTGTTTGGAATTATTCATTGTTATGTTGTTTAATTCGGTATTCCTATTCGGAGTGCCTTAACTTCTTTGCACAGTTCTGTGCATAACACCTTAAATGGAAGAGGTCTTCAATGTCAGAATTTTTGGTTTCTGTTCATAAAAAAAATAGGAGATATCTCAAAGGAATGACAGGTCACATCTTGACTCTTACCTGCATCTGACCTCCTTTCAAGACTTGAACTTTCACCTGTGCTTTGCCTTGTAATGCTACATTTGTTATTGTTTCCTTGTATCTCCCTAGCTTCACCAGTTCCTGTCACTTCCCAATAGCATGATGCTGAAGACTGGATTTTACTATGTAAACGTTTTCAAGACACTGAAGATTTGAAGTATTTTTTAATATAGCCAACTTTTCTCATAACAAGTCCTTTATTTGAATCAGGTAAACACACGCATTGTTAACATCATGACTGTAGAAGATTACACTCCTTTTCATGGTTCCTTTTATTTATTATTGTTGTATTTCTTTATCTAGATTTGCTACTATCTTCCATATGTTCCTAGTGTGCTTCTTTCTACTTCATATGCCCCTTTTGACACAAGCCTTCTCCTGAGTCACTTAACTTTACCTTTTCATTAAGCAACATAATATGTAGCCTCACTACAAACTCAGAGTCATAAAGACCAATCAGGAATGGATAGAATCTACTAAAAACATGAGCAAAAGCCAACACTCTGACCTATCTCATACATCAGTGTTTCAGAAAGAAAAAAAAAAATTAAATCGGTTTGAAAGGAAGAAGAGCAGGACATGGGAAGAACTGAAGAAGGGTAATAGGCATAAAATATATTGGAAGAAAAACATTTTCAATAAAATGGGGGGGGGGAATCCAATTCTCAAATATTTTTAGTATCCCTCCACTGTATACAGCAATGATTTCTACATGGATGTGCATATACTACAACATGGACAACATACTGTATTCTAAATACAGCTTTACAGAAAAATGTTTTCTATATGTATGTGATAATTCCCTTGTCCAGATGTATAGTCAAAATATAACACCTACAGTGTATTATATTCATGTACCATTCTAGCTTTTATTGAAAATATATGTTTAAAAAAGAATATCGTGTACACTGCTCTGCATTTTCTGTTAAATTGGTTGGAGTAAATAATGAAATATTTCATCTCTCAAAATAATGATGCTGTAGACAGATCAGAATGTTGGCTTTGACTCATCATGTATTAAGATGCTATCTATGTCCAATTGGCCTTTATAATTCTGGGTTTTTAGTGAGGTAACATAATATATTGGAATATCAAAACTGCTTTTTTTTTTAATTTCAAAAAGAAACAATTCCCTCAAGTTAGACCAGTCATTGGTTGGCCACTCCCACAAGCTCTGAGCCACCACTACCCAAGTGCTTCTTGCAGGTAGGACAGGTTGATAGATTTTGTGTCTGGGTTGGTGTCCTATTCTCACCATCCAGAGCCTAACCTGGTCACAGAAGATGACCAGTTCAGGCATCCTCTATTACTAGGAGTACTTGCTAGGGTTACCTTCACAGGTTCCAGGAAGTTTCCACTCCTTGAAGTTTCCACATTGCTCCTAAATGCTTACACATTTCACTCATCTCTCCCACTACTCTCTGCCTCCATCCTTTCCTCCACACCTTAACCCTCCTTTACCCATCACTACCTGCCCTGAGTTCAATCACTCAATCTATTGTAATTCTTCTCCCTAGACATAAGTGAATATCCTTCATTTAATAGCTAATTTGCAATTGTAAGTGAGTACATATGTTTGTATTTATGTGTCTTTGTTTCCTTACTCAGGATGATATTTTTCCTATTTCAACCCATTTGCCTGTAAATTTCTTGATGTCAGTTTTCTCTAATACCTGTGAAATAATCCATTATGTAAATGTATCACAATTTCTTCATCCATTTTCAGTTCAGGGATATCTAGATTATTTCCAGTTTCTGAGTATTATGAATAAAGCTATGAACATAATTTAAAAAAAAATGTTCTGGTGGCAGGATAGGGTATCATTGGGGTATGTGACCAAAAGTGGTATAGCTGTTTCATGACCGATATCAATTTTCAATGATTTTCTGTGGAATGACCAAATTGATTGACAGTGGATGTACAAGTTTGCAGTCCCACCACCACTGGTGAAGTTCTTTGCCTTGCTCTACATCCTTGCCAACATGAGCAGTCATTTGGGCTGTTTATCTTTGCCATTCTGGCAGGTATAATATGGAATCTTTTCCATTTTGATTTGCATTTTCATGATAGTTAAAGATGTTGAACATTTAACTGTTTCTCAGCCATTTGAAATCTCTCTAAAAATACCTGTCTGTTTAGACCTGTACCCCAAATTTAATTTGAATCTAACATTCTTCTTAAAATGTACACATTCCAATAATAGTTGTATGTATACTTCCAGTTGGTTCATAAATCCTCATTATATGTATATTTCTAAATATATGTATCAATATCTAATCGATATCATATATATACATAACTATTATAAATCTATACAGTCATATTGTACGTAAGTTCTACATGCTGCTTTATTAATTAGGTCCTTTAAATTCTAGTTCCTTATCTTTGAATTGCACTGTCATTCTTTCAAGTGTTCTTACTAATGTAATCAAGTGATCTTACTCTGAAATTTTTGAGTTCTCCAATGACTTTCAAATTAAGCTTAATACAAATGGAGGTTCCTGTAGTTTACTTGCAAAAGCTCTCTTTTATGAGCTCCCTTCTATGAAACAAGCATATAAAGTTAAATCTATTTGGCTACAGGCTTAGAGTTCTGCTTGCTCTGATTTGGCCAGTTATTACTACATGGTCACACTGAGTTTCAAGGATGTGCAAGTTTCTGTACAAAACAATGTCATTCATAGTTGAACCAAGAACAGCATCTTTACCAGAAAGTAGCTCTTCATCTTTTAAAATGAGGACCCAGAATTCAAGTGTATATTTAGCAAACCACAAGACAGCTACTTTTTTATTCTCAGCTGGCAAACAAGTTAAAGTTTTCTTTTCTTAATTTTTCTTTTTCTTTTTCTTTTATTTATTTTTAATTTTTCAAGACATGGTTACTTTGTACATTCCTGGATATCCTGGAACTCACTCTGTAGACCAGGCTGGACTTGAACTCAGAAATCTGCCTGCCTCAAAGTTTTCTTTGTTCTTTTGTTGTTGTTGGGTTTTTTGTTAGTTTGTTTATTTGTTTGTTTTTCTGAGACAGGGTTTCTCTGTATAGCCCTGGCTGTCCTGGAACTCACTTTGTAGACCAGGCTGACCTCCAGCTCAGAAACCTGCCTTTCTCTGCCTCCCGAGTGCTGGGATTAAAGGCGTGCACCACCACACCAGGCAAAGACATTATTTCTTGAGGTACTCAATTTCCACCGGATCATGCAATATGTCTTTTGCTCTTCAACAAAGTTCTTTGAGCCTTGAAGAGAAAGATTTGATGGAGACATACAATTTAGCATTTAGTGAGTGTATCAAGTTCTTTCAATCTCTGCACAGTGTTTATTTATAGGTCTGCATTTGATTCCATCTACTGCAGGACTGTACTTCTGAAGCAGTAAGTAGCTCCAATTACACATTGTCATTTATAAGATTTGCCTTGGTCATGGTGTCTGTTCACAGCAGCAAAAGCCTAACTGAGACAGTGGGATGGTTGTTTCAATATGCTTGTCTCAGAGAATATCACTACTAAGAGGTGAGGCCATGCTGAAGTAGATTTGGCTTTGCTGAAAAAAATGTGTTACTGTGGGGGTGGGAATTGAGACCCTTCTCCTGGCTACCAATAACAAAAGCTTCTCCTGTTTGAATTCAGGAGAGGATATACATTCTTACCTCTTCAAATGCTATGGCTATCTAGACCTATGAACCAATAAGCCAGCCCCAATTCACAATTGTTTTTTTTTTAAAGTTGCTTTGGTCATGCTGTCTCTGTAGAACAATAGAAACCCTGAGTCAGACTTTGCCAACAGGAGTGAGATATTGACATAATAGGCCTGACCATGTGTTTGTTTGGAGGAATGTGGATTTGGAAACTTTTGATTTAGAAAGTGGTGCAATGCTTTAAGGGTGCCTTTGGCCCATCCTACAAGAAATATGGAAGAAATTGGTACTGAGGGTGACTTAAAGTGATGCAAAAGGTTTTATAGTAGGAAGATATCAGTATGTGGCCTAGAACCTGTTTAAATGGTATTTTGGTGAAGAATCTGGCTGCTTTTGCTATTATCTGAAGAGACTGAGGCGGCACAGTCTAGCATGAAGAGAGTCAGAAAAATTGCATGACAACTGAAGTCTAACAAGAGCCCAGCATAGACTTTGTTCTCTGGTTCACTCTCATGAAAGTGTTTGATGAAGTTTACCAAGCTCATAAAGGAAAAATACAAAATATGAGGGGCAAGACTTAAAGGAGCACTAAGAAGTGAAATGGAGCTGGATCCTGTGTGGAAGGAGATAAGCAGCTTAAGGGAGTGATGATCTCAGGGCAAGATTCCAACTAGCTAATCTCATTGTTATTGCATGTAAACTAGCAATAGTTATGTGATATTCAGCAGTATTACCTGGTTATAGTTTTTATTTGTACTTTTATTTGTACTTTTAATGTGGAATGAACTACTATCCGGAAATGGAGGGTCCTCTTGTTATCCAGAAATTGAGGCTGAATGCACTGGCTTTTGATTTATATCTTGAAGAACCATGGCCATGAGAAGCTTAAGGAGATCTCCAAATTCAAGGCCAATCTAGAACAGAGAGAGTTGCAGGTAGAGAAAAGCTTAGAGCCGGGCATGGTAGACCATGCCATTCATCTCAGCATTCAGAAGACAGAGCCCTGAAGATCTCTGAGTTCAAGGTCAGTAGACAGAGCAAGTTCCAGGACCACCAAGCTTAGGCAGTGAGTAAAATCATTAAAAATGGAGATTTGGTGATGATGTAATAGAACAAGGGGGCATTTTCCAGCCCCAGCAAGAAGCAGAACTTGGCAGCCTCAGCCACTTGGCTCTGCTTTTACAGTCAAGAGTAGAGGGGGATACTGGAACAATTGATACTGCATAGCAGGAGCTTAGAAATTTGCAGTGGTTACGAAGACACCAGCAGAGTAGACCCTCTGGCATCACTTACATATACTATCATATCATGTGCAAATAGCTGTCCTTTCACTTCTTCTTTCCCATTTGCATCCCCCTGATCCCCTTTAGGTGTCCTATTGCTTATTAATTTAATGCTGTCTATTGGTTTGTTATTTATTGCTTTTTTAAATTTTAAACATTTTTTATTATTTTTTTATCAGAACAGTTTATTGACAAGATAGCATGTAATGACCCAGTCCCTAAATATACAACATCAAACAGAGAGTCCTGTCTAGAGATGGTTAATCAAGGGCACCCCATGGGCGGGCAACTCCTGGTGCAGCTGCTGGAAGATCATGGCACAATGGTTCCTCTCCTGGGTCTTGGCAAGAGCGTGGTACAGCCTGGCCTGGAATTAAGCAGCATCCCTGATGCGCGCTCTGCAGTCGACTTGTGCAAAGTAGTTCTTGGCTTCACTGAGTTTCTGAATGGCCGCTTCCAGACCTTCCGCTTTCTTCACTGGGTCATAGGACGCTGCCGAAACCTCTTGGCACTTGGACACTAAGAACATGCACGACCTTTGTCCAGGATAGCCCCGTCAGCTAGGATGGGCTTGATAGCCATGTGAAGAAGGGTTAAGGCCTGTTCCGGGATTCTAAGGATGAGCTGGGCATAAGCCAAGTTGAGCACAGTTTCGAAGGCCAAGGACTGTAATCGGTATTCTTTGGAGAGGGCCAGAGCTTCCAGGAGCCCAGGCATGGTGATAGTCGGGGACGAAAGAGCGCCAGTACAGCTCTGTCACTGACACGAGGACGCTGATGACTATTTCTATATTCTTTAACTTCTGACAGTACGTCAGCAACTTCTGCAGAAGCTTGTGTGCCTCTGTCATTTGGTTCTGAGCTTGCAGTACGACTGCTTTCCTGTATACACCTTCTATGCCATTAAGCACTGTGATTCCTGTAACAAGTGAATCAGCCCAATGAATTTGCCTTCATTCAGTGCTCTGTCAAACTGTATTTTTTGATCCCACAGCATCCATTTCTGGGCGTGCTGACTGTTGGGTGGAAATCGGTCTTTCAAGTGCTTTAATACTTCACCAGCAGCCACGAAACAGCTCTGTTTTGCATGGAACTCTGCAAGATGGCAGAGAGCGAAGGCAAAGGACTCAGTATTGTTCTGATGCACGCCCGCATTCAGCAACTCCAGGCTGTTCATGCTCAGCAACATCTGGGCTTGATGCAGTGCCATGGTGCTGCGGCCTTACAGCCTCCAGATGGCCGTTTTCTGTGCAATGCGGATATCGATAAGTTCCGACAAGCTGTGTTTCCAGTGCAGGAGGTCAGAGTCCTTTAGGGCATCCATCAGTCTGTTGGCCGTTTTCCCAGCAAAACCTCCTTGTTCAAAACTTTTTCAGCTCAACGCACAGCCTCCTGCATTATTTTGACCACCTGATTCTCAGTGGTGCAGAGGGAAAAAGTAATGAGGAAGAAGGTTATGGCGGGAGCCTGAGATATGCTGTTCTCAACCTGGCTGCCCTGCACTGCCTCTTCTGTCACTATCAACAGGCAGAGCTCGCCCTGCAGGAGGCAATTAGGATTGCCCAGGAGTCCAAGGATCACGTGTGTCTGCAGCACTGTTTGAGCTGGCTTTATGTGCTGGGGCAGAAGAGAGCCCATAGCTATGTTCTGTTGGAGCACTCTGTGAAGAATGCAGTACATTTTGGGTTATTTATTGCTTTTATTATGTTTAGGATGTATCTTGTATCCTTCTATTCTGGAGGACTTTTAACAAGAAGTTGTGTAGGGTTTTTCAGCATCCAAAAGATGATAATTTTTTTTACTTATTTTTATTTTATTTATTTTTTTCTATGTTGGTGGATTGAGTTGATGGGCTTTGCTATCTATCAACACCTGAATCCCTGAAATGAAGCCTACTTGAACATCCTAGATGGTGTCTTTGATGTGTTCTTGGATTCTGTGTGTGATATTTGAATGTTCATGATGGAACTTCTTCTCTGATTCCCTTTCCATGTTGTGTGTTTGTGTGATTTAATTACCAGGTTGCTTGTGGCCTCAGAGAAGGAGTTTGACCATGATCATTCTGTTTCTATTTAGTTGAGTATTTAGAGGACTATTGGTATTAGGTCTTCATTAAAAGTCTTGGAGAATTCTGCACTAAAAGCATGTGGCCCTGGCTTTGTTTTTTTTTTTTGGGGGGGGGCAGTGAATGACTTTTGATGACTTTTTCTTTTCTCTTAGGGAATATAGAATCATTTAGTTACTTTTCTAGATCTAGATTAACCGTTGGTAATTGGTGTCTATCTAGAATTTCAACAATTTCATATTGATTTCTTTTCAGTATTTTAGAGTATAGGCTTTTGAAGCCAGACCTAATGATTTTTTGAAGTTCCTCAGTGTTCATTGTTATATGTCCCTCTTTTCATTTCTGATTTTGGTAATTTGGGTATTGTCTCTTTCCCTTTTAGTTCATTTGGGAAAGGGGTTGTCTATCTTGTTGATTTTCTCAAAGAGCCAGCTCTTGGATTCCTTGACTTTTTTAAATATCCTCTTTGTTTCTCATTGATTGATTTGATTTCTGTTTTATTTCCTGCCATCCAGTCCTACCAAACTCTCAATGAGATGAGACTTTGCCTCAGCTTGGGAACTGAAGCATGTAATAAACAAAGCTCTTGCTGATCTCTGTGGTGGGTGATGCACATGACAGCCTCACTGCAAACCCTGCATAGCCAGGTTTAAGGGTGTATTGAATTAGCCCACATTGTCAGTGTTACCTGCAAGGTGCCATGACACATTAACCAAAGTCAGTACACACCTCTACTATATTTTTCACTTCGGTCTTTCCAGTCATATTGGAAAATATTATAATGTGTTCATGAATGCACACACACACACACACAAACACACACACAAACATACACACACACAGAGAAAGAGAGAGAGAGAGAGAGAGAGAGAGAGAGAGAGAGAGAGAGAGGAAGAGAGAAAGAGAGAGAGACACAGACAGACAGAGACAGAGAGACAAAGTGACAGACAGGTAGAAAGAACTTGTGGTAGATCTGTTCCTTCTACTCTTTTATTTGCTAAGAAGGAACCCGTATTTCTAGGATTGATACCAAGGATGAATACCAGTTGATGCATCTCATTAGCTGATCATCTCAACCAAAACATTTCATGAGTTTAATCTATATTTATATTCTATGTGATGTTTGTGTTTGTGAGTGTATGTGTGTGTGTGTGTGTGTCGTTTATTGAAATTGTGAACATTCTTTGCAACCTTAGAATAATGTGTAAATTAACAAAAAAACAGTACAAATGGAATCCCTGGAGGAAGCTGGGGGTGGGTAGATTGGAGGTTAGAGTGACTTGCAGCCCCTCTAGAGACTTTCTTTTCATTGTAGGTTACAACTCAAATGCAATACTGCTCGTTATTTTATTTTTCTTCTGCTATAGCCCCCAGACTAGAGATGAACCTACTACATTGTGAATGCTGGCAAATACTCTACAACTGTATTACATCCCAGGGCTGGAACCCAACTCATCTTCTGCATCAATTACAGGGCAGGCAGGATGAAGACACTCAACCTACAATGTGGCC
This sequence comes from Mus musculus, assembly GCF_000001635.26. NCBI lineage: Eukaryota > Metazoa > Chordata > Mammalia > Rodentia > Muridae > Mus > Mus musculus. The sequence continues at coordinate 11,135,064 of NC_000071.6, read as the reverse complement.
ATCTCATGACTGGTTCATGAGAATGGCTTCCAAAATGATTTCAAGACTGGGAATGTTTAGCTGTCTGGGAGAGAAAATAAGGAGACTCAGTCTACACTGTACATTAAGGACTGTTTATTCTGTTAAAGGCTGACATAGATTATTGACTCATGTCACATGTGAAAGTAAATAAAAATCCAGGTTAATGTATGCATCTGGTAGGATTTACCAAACACACCACCATACATGAGTGGACTTAGAAAGACCCAGGCCCCTCAGGGTTCTAAGGTATTCAAGGAGTCCCCACAAATACAATAGTAACATGCTAGTGTAGTCTAAATTTTCTCTCACTGGTCTCACCTCAGTTCTAGTGTACTGCTGAGTGGGGCATTGGGCTATGCACAGACAGGCTGGTCTCTAGTTGAGCTGTGGTCTGAACCCCAGAAGGGTAATAATTCACCTACATGATATGGTAGACATGCCAGCTTGCTCCTGGAACTCTGGCTCCTGCCTAAGTTACCACCCCCCACAGCACCCACATGGGAAGCATGGCTAGAAGTAAAGTAGGCAATTTTCCAAGCTTCTTACCTTCAGTCTAAACTCCTCCCCAGTTACCTAGCAACAGTACAGAATGAATATAAGGGTGGCTGCTTGGCTCCACCTCGCTCTCTTACTTGTCTCTCTCTTACTTCTTGCTCTCACCCTCTCTCCTGTCTTCTCCTCCCCTGTCTCCTCTCATCTCACTCTCTCCTTCTTACTCTCTCTTTCTCTCTAGCCTTCCCCCGTCTCTCTCTGTTGCTCTCTCTCTCTCCCTTCTATCTTTCCCATGCCTTTCTATAATAAAGCTCTAAAATCATAGATTGTCTCTGTTCATCAAGGCTACACTCACTCTCAATAGACTGGGAACCTCTCTTTCCTCATCCCTCTCTCCCATAACCCCAGGGCTTTTGAGAGTAGCCCCAGGGCTCCCACGTTGGGCTGCCCATTGACCACCCAACAAAGAGTTAGTCAGAGGCTTGGATGGCCACCTGGGGCTGAGTGGAAAGAGTCTGGCAGCCCTCCCATGTCCACCTGACCAGAGCATAGATGGGACTCTGGTTGGGCTTTGGGTCTTTCCTCTCTCTCTTCACCAGGGCCCCCTTTTAGCTTCCACACTGCTGATGAACTTCTGTCACTTCTTGAAAATTAGAAGACCTAAAGCAGAGAGTAGCCAAAGACTATCCTGATACTCTGCTGAGATTTTAAATGTTCTGGTGTGTCAAAACTATTTGTAGATTACTTCCTCCACACTATAATGCTCTGACTAATCTCCAGTCTCAATTATTTCTATTCCATTAATTGGACAGCAGTCATCTGGAAGAAGCTCTTCCTCAATATACTCCCAGATATGCTATGGGAAAAAGTCAGCTGCACCTGTGTCTCCTAGGTTCCCCACTTGCACGGACATGCTCTCTACCAGAAACATGTGGCCACAGCTGCAGGCTCCATTCACGGTGGCTGCTCTTGAGCTTCCTCCCCACATTGCTCATATTGATACTTTTGTTCTTACTAGGAAGGTTTCATCAGCCCAACACAGCCTACAGGAGGCCAGACTCAATTCTAAATTTTAAGGATATGCGTAATCTACATGGTCATCCTAGATTAGAGGTGAAAGATCTGCTCTAAAATTGAAAATAAGGGATGCTGGGGTATGATCCTGAGTACACAGTGAGCAGTGGTAACACCAGAGCCCTGCATACATGCCAGGCAGCCTAGGAGAATGAGCATGCACAGCTCAAGCACCTGCACCTACACATCTCCTGAGATTTCTCCACTTACTTGGAGGTGATCCAGTCAACCTAATATAGCACATGCACTAGAAGGAGAATTGGTACCTGCAGAAGGTGTGGGGATGCCTCACAGGTTAGGGAATCTACTGCTCTCTCAAAAGACCCACATGGGTCCTAACAGTCATGTAAAACAGGGGTTATTATTCCTTTTTCTGGCCTCTGAGTTTACTACACTCAGGAAGTGCTGCAGACATACAGTAGGAAAAACAAACATTCACATAAATAACAATATCTCTAAACAGCACAAAAAACAATCAAACCAAAAAACCACAGGAAATGTGTGTTCAAGAACAACATCATCTACCAAATGACATTTCAAAGCCTGACTTAGAAAGGCATTATCTCTATTGTGTGGTTGTCACTGATGCTGTATTGCAGGCAAAACTGAGGTACATGGCTCTGGCCTTCCTGATTTATTTCCTATTCCTTTGGGAATGTTTTTATTTCCTCAGCAGCATTAGAGCAATGATTGTATATTAATCAAAATCTGGTCCACAGTGTCAGTCAAGAATGTGCTTTATAGAGTGCTATAATTTAGGTGTAGGAGAATACATAGCAGCATGGATACAGTATGGAAATGATTGCATCATAAAGTGTGTTTCCATGGGGTAAGCCACATTATCCACAAGAGACCATCTTCTTGTATACCCCTTGGTGACATTTACTTCACTCTGTAGCCTAGGCTGCCTGACACTTACAGAAATCCATCTCTGGCTGTGGGATCTAGGTTTACAGGAGTGGAGAGGAAACCTGAATAAGGAAGATGGTCTTAGAGTCAAGAGTTGTAAATCAATTTTTATTTACTAGAAATACAATGTTTAATAAACAGGCTTTAAAAGTACAATACTAAAAAGAGATGAAAAGAAAAATTCAACCATGAAAACCAAATAAGAACATATAACTTCAGCAAAACCTAAAAACTAAATAAAACAATAAAGAGCAAAACTTTAACCAAAACTTGAACAGAAAATGATTGTCCATCAGCACCCTTTCTCTGCATATTAAGGAGTACAGACCTACAGCCTGTATCTCCTCTTGGACTGCTGTTGGAGGAGCAGTCACCTCAGTTGTTTCTCAAGAGGTGTTGCCAGAACAGGAAAGGGAACAACACCCTGAATCAGCTGGCTCACTGGCTTCCTCCCATTCACACCGTGTAAATGTACTGAGTGTAATAAGATTCATTCAAGGTAGACTGTGGATGTTGGGGATGGAGTTCAGCAGGGGGCTCCTGAGGTGGAAACTCATTCTGCAGGAGGCTCTCTTCCTGGGATGTGGACATTTCAGCTCTTGCTGGAGTCGCTGAGTCCTAGGAGAGGAAGGCAGTTCTTAAGACACAGGCTTGGTGGAGACCTAAATGTCATCTGTCAGACTGCTGTCTCCCACTACCTCAACAGGACAGTTAACAATGATCTATTAACTGAAACCATTGCTGTTATATACATGTAGGGCAAAATGTCAAACAACACTCACAAACACATGGACTGGCAAGCTGTCACTCAGACTTCTATGCTTGCAAACCAAGAATTGGACAATAGGAAGAGACCTCATTGGATTGCAAGAAGAAAGGAGAAGCCCACCTGCCCACTAGATTAATGACCATGAGAAGCATTCATTTGATATTTGCATTTTGATTTTAACCCTGGAAGGTTCTTCCCACCTCAAGTCACATGACCCTTGCATGACCTCTGTCCCAGGACCTAGATGCTGCTCAATGCTCTGCATACCATCCCACTTATCATGAACACATGCAGAAATGTGGCATGTTATTCATCTGTCACCCTTTCTAGACTTCAGATTAAAGCAAAGCAGCAAGGTCCACTTGCCAATGATTTAGTTTCTCACAAGAGACTAACTTCCCATAATATGTGTGTATAAAAAGGGCAATGAACAACTACATGCCAAGAGGTGGGTGACTGTTTGGGAGTGTGGATTAGAAAGGTGGTAGGGGAAAGCAAAGATGAATCCAATGGGGCAAATGGTGTCAGACAGTATTAGCTTGAGTGAGCTGCTTGTCCCTACCTGAAGTTGTTGGGTCTCATGGTTGCTGGTCTGCTCCTGTTTGTCCATTCAGGTTCAAGTCAACCAAATATTTCTCAATGAGAGCCCAATCAATCTCTACTTCCTTGTTCTTCTTGTTCTGTGTGATGGACATCTTAAGATTCTTCTCCATCAAGAGCTGGCTATGTAGGTTTCTGGAAAAAACCTCTGCATAGTAAGATCCTGCAGCCTCCTCCACTCATTCTTATGTATAGGCTCAATAATCCCACCAGGACCCAGGCTCCCATGAAGACATAATACAATCCATCTCAATAAATCAATGACAGCTGCACAAGCAGCAAACAGCCATTTCAGAGAAGAAGAAATCATTGCTGCAGTTGGAACACCAATAAGGGTCCATGTCTCTCCAAAAGAAAGAGGGATCTCCATCGATCATTGACCGCCCAATGCATTAAGGCAACATCAATTAGTAGGGTGCAAATACCGTCAGAGTAGATCAGCAGAACGAAAGGGAGGGCATCTATCCTTGTGTTATATCACACTCAGCTCTCTAAAACACTGCCTGATAACCAGACTCTCAGTAATGCATAATAACTATGCACAATCACTCTTCTACTGAGGCTTTTAAGGATGCCTGGACAATGCTGGGAGGGGTAACAGTGTCTTACGGATTTATGAAAACTGAGTCTATTATCCCAAGGCACACTGATGGCTAAAGGCAGAACGGGCAGAAGCAGAACTGCGGACTCTCCAGTCCAGAAACCAAGGAATGCAGAAATTGCCATTCCACTGTTGACTTGCTAACTGGTACTTACGTAAAGTAGTCTATCCACTTATTGAGCTCCTGGATATTCTCTTGGGCCTCAATTATCCCCATCTCTAACTTATGCACAGAAGACAGGACCTGGTTCTTCGTTGATCTCAGTTGTTCATAGAATGGATTTTTCTTCTGGGTGGGCTTGGTCCTAGGAAGACAGAACTCCATGAACGTTGGCGTTTAGGAACACATTTCTCAGGCTGAGTGCTGGACTACCCCAGCCATGGAAAGCCCATTCTGGATTCTATATACTGGGATGATCTTCAGCTTTGAAAATTTGTTATCCTGGTCCAGGACAGCAGAAGCTAAGCATCAAGATGGAGGGTTTCCTGGCTCCCTGTGTTCATGCAGTAGGGTTGGATGTAGCAGTCTAACCAGCTATGCTCTCAAGAGCCTAGGCCCAGGTCTTTGCCCACCAGAAACCTGTGATTACATTTTTCCTGTTTTCACAACTGGGGTGGTAAATCCTGAATAACTTATACCATAGAAACAGACCTTACACATAATCCTGGAGTTGTGATCAGACATCAGCACAGCTTTATAACATGCCCAAGGGATACAAGTGCATGGAAAACTGTGACCACATAGGCAAAGAACACTGTTAAATAAAGTGGGAGCTCTGAGACTTTAGCACTAACATCACCTTGAAATTGTTGTGAAGATGAATCCCCACACCAAAACACAGACCCCATAGGTTCCCAAGTTTGGGGGGAAAATTAAACTTACAAAAATCATGCACATGTAGGTACATGTGCACACACACAGTCTCACACACTTGAACACACTCACACACTTGAACACACACACACACACACACACACACACACACACACACACACACAGGAGAAAAGGAAACAGAATGAGAGACACAGACAGAAACAGAGAGCACAATGCGATGCAAAAGAAATGTATGCAGCATTACTGTCTTGCAGTATAAGGCAACAAAGAGGAACAGGAATGAGCCTCAGGCCTTCTAGATATACACTGAGAAGGAAAATGTGGGAACAGGCCCCTCTAGATACTACGAGGAGCTTCTAAGCACTCAGGCACCTGCCAGGCAAGTATAAACACTCAGCATACACTCAAATCACCTAGAACCTTACAAAGCCACATCCTGTCAAGTGCTTTCCAAATGCATGCTGGGAACTCACTCTCCACTGCCTCTATCCCTGAATTCTTCATTCAGAATACAAGTCCTTCTTTTCTACTGGAGGAAACAGAAGAGTCCATTTCTTATCTCCCTCCTGACCAAGCTTCAGGTTCTGCCTCTCTGCTATGAAGCATTCATGGACATGAGGTTGGGCATAGGGACGATCTGGTGGTACAGCTTCATAGAACCCACCTCCTATAAAGGATATGATGAATCTGACATTGAAGACCCCAGACTGACACCACAGGGTTTGGAGCAGTGCATACCTATTGTAATTGGAACTCTCTTTGAAATCGATCAGGTGATCTCTCTGCTCATTTCTCAGCTGGATGAGGAGGTGCAGCTCTGTGGTCAGCCTCTCTTTTTCCTTTTTGAACTCCTTCTTACTTAGGTCAGGTGCAGTGGATGATGTGTGTCTTCGAGCCCCTTTAGGTAGAAGAATACAAAAATACTTTCATGTGAGAATTCAAAGAGTGTAGGCAGACCACCAAAAGAGAGACAATGCCTGGAAACTATTGACACCAGAAAGAGTTTGTTCTGGGCTTGAGATGCCTCCACAGTGGGTCTCAGTTCTACCAGTACTCTAGAGAGACCAGGAGATGTAAACAGCCAGGTGTTTCCTCTGTCTCCCTAAACATGCTTATTATTACCAGAGAGATGTCTCCCTAAACAAGCTTATTATTACCAGAGAGATGTCTCCCTAAACAAGCTTATTATTACCAGAGAGATGTCTCCCTAAACAAGCTTATCATTACCAGAGAGACAGCTTTCTCAGGATGATTATCAACTGAACAGAGTGTAATTTGGCTTCAGAGCCATCAGTCCCGTGGTTTCACAAGTCAGATGGTAAAATCACAATTCTCAAGTACTTTAGTGCTTGGAGATGCTCAGATCTCCTACCCAGTTATGCTAGGCCCAGGACTTGGGCTTCAAAAGTCACGCAGTGAGAGAACATGGTCAAAATACTATCAATTGCCCCTACTGAAACACCAAACACCCAAGAAGTAGCAATAGGATCCCTTCTCTGTCTGGGTGTCTCCACTCTGACAGGTCTGTGGTTACAGTGTAGAAATGCCTGCCACTCACAACTGGTGATTAAGAAAGGTAAAGTGGGAACTGTCATGGACAGGATGTCAGAGTCATTCTGAGAACATGAGGTCATGGGCTGGAACACAATTCTCTCTATTATACTACTCCCAAATAGCCACTGAAGTTAAAGAGCCCTGAGAGTGAAATACAGTCATGCCCTTCCCTAAAAGGGCATAGGTTAGACACTCTGTGACTCCTGATGGCCTCATTGTGTCGCCATGTAATACACACAGTACTCAGTGAATGTAAATACTTAAGAGTTCTTAGCACAACAGTTTTGGCCTTGCCAGCTCCTGCTTAGGGGATGGAGAAAGTAATGTTCTGAAATCCTTGATGTTCAAGAATTTTGATAATTATGGAAATTCTTTGCTACCCTGGGACTCCAGTTCCTGATCCCCATTACTAGAAAGGCCATCTCAGGCCACCCCTTCCAGGGAGCTCAACATCCACTTCCCAGGACTTACTCCACATTCTCCAAGTCCACCTCCTTCGTCCTTCATTACTCTCAGATGGAAGGCCAGCACCCTTCCTCCTCTCTCTGGTCTCTCTCCCATCCACACTGGCTCTCCCAAAAAGATTGCAGAGTCGAGCAAACATGTTCACCAACCTAGTGGCTAGACACTGAGTGAGAATCCTATATGAGCTTGTTGCTACAACACTGGTGACATCACAGGAGATGCCAAGAACTCTCCAGGAGACAATAGAGTTTCCAAGAAGAGATTGCTGATGTCATGGTCTACAGCCTTTGACTCCCTGCACATGTTCATGTGTTTCAATACCAGAACACTTGTCAGAGGGCTTGATTTCTATTCTATAAAGGAGGGAACTTCGCTGACTTCTGTTGCAGGATATTTGATTGCATTTTAAACCCCAAGATTGTACTATTTTCTGAAAACAAAAACAAAAACAAAAACAAACAAACAAACAAAAAACCCCAAACAAATAAAAACCCTTTTTATAGTGTAGCTCATCCCTACCACAGACTTTTAACTCAAGAGCTGTCTGTTTACTGTACCTTCTTGTCTGGCTCAGGTGTAGCACAGACCTTTATTGCAAGATAAAATAAAGCCAACTCCAGGTCAAGAGGCAGAAGAATTAACCAGTTGAGTGGGAATGAAAACAACTAAACCAAAGGAAGGTCTTTAAGTTCAAGGATATTTAAGACAGTGTGGAGAGAGATAAAAAATGCATTCCTTCTTAGAGGTCAGCAGGGCAGGAAGGTCAGCTGGGTGCTTTTCCTGACTCTTTGAGCTGGCTCCTGAGTCTTCATTTGTAAAATGAAATGCGTTGCATATGTGTGTGTGTGTGTTTTTTTTAAATGTATTTATTAGTTATTCCATTCGATTACATCTCACATGATATACCACTTCCTGGTTACCCCTCCACCAATCCCTCAAGCCATATCTTCCCTCTCCTCCTCCCCTTCACCTGGATGAGGGTGCTGCTTCAACCCACTCACCCTTTCCTTCCCTACTGCCCTCTACACTAGGGCATCAAAACTCTCCACAACCAAGGGCCTCACCTCCCACTGCTTTCAGCAAGGCCATCCTCTGTTACAATGTACCTGGAGCTATAGATCCCTCCTTATACACTCCTGGGTTTGTAGTCTAGTCTCCGGGAACACTGGGTGGTCCTGTCAGCAGTTGTTGTTCTTCCAATAGAGTTGCAATCCCCCTCTACACTTCCAGTTTTTCCCCAAGCTCCCCCAAGGGGTTCTGTTAGCTCAGTCTAATGGTTGGTTCCAACTGTCAGTTGCTGGCCAGACCTCCCAAAGAACTGCCACTCCAGGTTCCTGTCTGCAAGCACCTCTTGACCACAGGAACAGTGTCTGGTTTGGTTTCTGCAGACAGGATGGATCCCCAGGTAGGGCAGTCCCTGGATGGCCCTTCCTTCAGTCTCTGCCTCATTTCTTGTCCCTGTTCTTCCTTTGCTCGGGAACATTTCTGGGTTAAAAACTTTGAGATGGGTGGGTGTAACCAACCCTTGACAGAGGGCAATATCGGGGTGGGGGTAGGCAGAGGCACAGCTATCCTCTGGAGTTGGTCTCTACAGGTTTTATCTTCCCCTTCACTGTGCATTTCTGCTAAAGTCATCCCCTTTGTGTCTTGGGAGCCTCACGATTCCCTGATGTCTGAGACCCACAAGAGGCTATCCTCTGTTCCTCACCCCCCAACCCCTACATATTTTTGTTCAATTTCCTGACCCTTTTTTTTTCATACTCTTTTTTTCTTGGCCCTTTGTACCTGTCTCCCCTCCCTTTCAGTACCTTATACTTGCCCCCATCCCCTTATTTCCTTCCCTTCCTCTGTCTCTCCTAGGTCCCATTCTACCTCCATCTCATATGATCATCTGTTCTCCCCTTAATGAAGGACTGAAGCATCCATACTCTGGTCTTCCTTCTAAGCACCATATGTTCTGTGGGTTGTATCATGAGCATTGTTATTTTTGGGTTAATATCCACTTATCAGTGAATACATACATGTGTGTTCTTTTGTGTCTGGTTTACCTCACTCAGGATGATATTTTCTAGTTTCCTTCCAATTGCCTTCGAATTGTATGAAGTCATTGTTTTTAATAGCTAACTAGTACTCCATTCTGTGAATGTACCACATTTTCTGTATCCATTCTTCTGTTGAGGGAAATCTGGGTTGTTTCCAGCTTCTGGCTATTTTACATAAGACTGCTACAAGCATACTGGAGCAGGAGTCCTTGTTATATGTTGGAATATTTTTTGGGTATATGCTTAGGAGAGGTATTGCTGGGTCTTTAGGTAAAACTATTTCCAACTTTCTCAGGAACCACCAGATTGATTTCCAAAGTCGTTTTACCAGCTTGCTGTCCTACCAGCAGTGGAGGAGTGTTTCTCTTTCTCCAGGGCCTGTTCAACATCTGCTGTCACCTACATATTTGATCTTAGCCAATATGACTTGTTTGAGGTGGAATCTCAAGGTTGTTTTCACTTGTATTTTCCTAATGACTAAGGATGTTGAACATTTCTTTAAGTGTTTTTCAGCCATTTGTGATTCCTCCGTTGAGAATTCTCTGGCTCTGTATTCCACTTTTTAATAGGGTTATTTAGTTCTCTAGAGTCTAACATCTTTAGTTCTTTGTACATTTTAGATATGAGACCTCTATCAGATGTAGAGTTGGTAAAGATCTTTTCGCAATCTGTGGATTCCCATTTTGTCCTATTGACAGTGTCCTTTGCCTTCCAGAAGCTTTTTAATTCTATGAGGTCCCATTTGTTGATAGTTGATCTTAAAACATAAACCATTGTTTTTCCATTCAGAAAGTTTCTCCTGTGCTCAAGTATTCCAGGGTCTTCCCCACTTTCTCTTCTATTCGATTCAGCAAATCTGGTTTTATGTGGAGATACTTGATCCACTTGAACTTGACCTTTGTACAAGGAGATAAGAATGGATCAATTTGCATTCTTCTTCATGCTGACTGCCAATTGAACTAGGATCATATGTTGAAAATGCTGTCTATTTTCCACTGGCTGGATTTAGCTCCTTTGTAAAAGATCAAGTGACCATAGGTGTGTGGGTTCATCTCAGGGTCATCAGTTCTGTTCCAATTCTGTACCTGCCTGTCTCTGTACCAATACCATGTAGTTTTATTACTATTACTCTGTAATACAGCTTAAGGTCAGGGATGGTGTGATTCCCCCAGAATTTCCTTTATTGTTAAGAATATCATTTGCAAGTGAAAGATCTGTATGACTAGAACTTCATATCCCTGAAGAAAGAAATTGAAGAAGAACTCAGAAGATGGAAAAATATCCCAAGCTCATGGGTCAGTGTAATTAACAGTAAAAATGGGCATCTTACTAAAAGCAGTCTACAGATTCAATGCAATCCCCATCAAAATTCCAACTCAACTCTTCATAGAGTTAAAGAGCAATTTGCCAATTCATTTGAAATAACAATATCCCAAGAAAAATATTCGAAATATTTTGGTTAGAGTCACACCAAAATTTTTTAAATTATTTGTAACTATTGTGAGAGTAATATTCAATGGAGTGATTGTCTTTCGAATTTTTAGAGGAAATCCACATGGCTCACTGACAGACATCCAAAGAAGTGACATATCATTTTTGTTTCGTTTGTCTTTACCTCTCTTCTTCCTGAACTTTAACTGAAAAGCACAAGACAATCAATGCATATGAAAGAATTGTCCATTTCATGTTGATGATAAATTGAATCATGGAAAGTGTATGCATCCTCTTGCGGTTTTACCCATTGTAAAGAATATTAAATTATTTCTGTCAGGATGGCTATATTAGTTTAATGGACCTATTAGGAAAGGACCATCAATTACTTCTTTGTCATCAATACATTGACTCCTTTTCACTAAGACCATTAGATTCTCAAGCTACTCAGATCTCCAAGCAGCCGTCTGGTAGATACATTCAAATAATGTTAAAATTATACTTTGAAAACATTTTTGAAAAAAAAAATCCTTTCATCAAGAAACCTGTAAATTTGAATCTTGAAAAAATCTATCGAATGTATTTGTTATCTATCATTTTTCCATCTATCTATCTATCTATCTATCTATCTATCATTTTCTTTTTTATTGTTGTTCACTGATACAACATCTACTTTTAGACACACTTATTTTATTACAGAAAATACCACATTATATAGAGTAAAATCTATTTACTATTTCATTTCTGAGGTTGTGTTTAGATCTTGGCAATTGGGTAAAATGACACAGTGGGGATGGTGAGTAAACATCAATAGGACATGCCAATTTCAATTTTTTTGGTATTTATTTGGTTGTTGGAGGGCTGGCCTTTATGTAAATTTTAATTTTGTTTTCTGAAGTACCTTTTTAGTGTTTTAAATTTTCTTGTAATTTTATTACCAGCACATGTGAATTTCATTTTGCTAGTGTATTGCACCAGAATTTATCTAAAACATGAATTCATTATTTTGAAGTCAAGTTTTTCAAGATATAGAGGTAAGGTTTATAAACAACTAAGAAAAAAATAATTTCATAGCATTGCTTTGAAATATCTATGTAGTCTTATCAGAAAGCAGTTGGTAGCAAATATTTCTTCTGTCACATGAGGTATGCATACACATGTCAGTCTTACATCTTCTTGGTTATGGCTATTTTAACAAGTGTGAGATTAGAGTTCATTGGGATTATTACTTATGTTTATCCAAGACACTGTATAATCTTTCATGGGTTTTCTGTATGTTTGTATGATTTCTTTAGGAGGTGTGATGCCAATCCTTTATACACAGATGTAGGCTTTATTATTAAAAAAATAAATTACATATTTGAATTAATGGTCAAATTTGAAGGTCTTGTGCTCTGTTGTGTACATCTTACTCTGCATAAAATTCAGAAACAAAACACATTTTTCCTTTATCTTTTCATATTTTTTTTTCAATAGCTTGGGCATTTCATCGTGGAAGAGGGGGTAGAGCAATTCTAGCAGATTTTGCCTCCTTAAACTATTAGAAAAGTTACAGCAGTAAGCCTCAACAGCATGGCTGCCTATACATAATCTGAACAAGGACAATCAACAGATGTACTGCTGTCGAAGGGAGAAGAGTCAGGAGGCCTCAACCCTAGAGAAAGAATTCATGCCAACTAAGGGATGTTGAAAGTGAGAGAATGGCCTTTCAAGGGAATACAACACCAACTGGTTATTTAATGCCACGAAAACACATATAAAAAGTAACATCAGTTACTAGAGACTGATCAAGCTGTATTTATGTATTAAAGAATACCACCATTACCCCACACTAAGGCCAATAACAATTAACACAAAAAGAGCCCATGAATTTGAAAAAGAGTAGGTGTGAAGATGAAGTTTATGGAGGAAAGGGAAGGGGAGATATGATATACAATTACTTTATCATTTCAGGGACATAAAAACTATATACAATAAAAAAGAATGAAGGGATTAATTTGGCTTGGAATTCAAAGGTGCAATGCATCATCAAGGCAGAGAGGTCATGGACTCAGAAATCTCAGGCAGTTGGCCACTCATGAAACTGTGGTCAGGAAGTCGTGACACCGAAATGATTTATTGTGTTTTGCTATCTTACTTCTCTTTTTTCAGTGTGGGATCCTCTCTGATAAAGTCATTTCTCGCACAGTGAGAGGAGGTTAGTCTACCTTTTTTTTTCTTTTTTGTTTTCTCTAATGTATTTTATTCTATTTTTATTAGATATTTTCTTCATTTACATTGCAAATGCTATCCTGAAAGTTCCCCATACCCTCCCCACATCCCGTGCTGCTACCCACCCACTCCCACTTCTTGGCCCTGTTGTTCCCCTGTCCTGGGGCATATAAAGTTTGCAAGACCAAGGGTCCTCTCTTCCCAATGATGGCCGACTAGGCCATCTTCTGCTACATATGCAGCTAGAGACACAAGCTCTGGGGGGTACTGGTTAGTTACCTGGGGATACATCCCACAAATCAGCCACCAAACCCAGACACTATTGCATATGTCAGCAAGATTTTTCTGAAAGGACCCTGATATAGCTGTCTCGTGTGAGTCTATGCCAGTGCCTGGCAAATACAGGAGTAGATGCTCACATTCATCTATAGGATGGAACACAGGGCCCCCAGTGGAGGAGCTAGAGAAAGTACCCAAGGAGCTGAAGCAGTCTACAACCCTATAGGTGGAACAACAACATGAACTAACCAGGTTTGTCTATCTTAATTAACCTAATCCTTATAACCTATTACAAATTAGTCTAATATCTTTACTTCAAGGTGATTCTATATCATATTAAATTTTCAGGTAATATAAACATTCCCATTTATAATATCTAATTTATAACACTCTACAACTACTATAAGTAAATTTGAAATAGCTTTTCTGGAAGAAAGATGCTAAGAACTTCACTTCTCATTTTTATAAAGTAATTCTTTCCTTCAATCAGTAGTCCTGATTACTTAGCATCATTCTCTGCTCCCTGAAAAACTGTACACCAGCTCCCTCTATTTTACACCTCATAGACTTATTGATAATTGATTTAAAAACCGTAAAACACCATGGCCATTGTTCAGTCAATGTTCAGTCATGTTTGTCTGCAGTTAGAATGAGAGAAAAGTGTTCTCCTCTGAAACCTGTGATCTCAATTTTCTTTTTTCTTGGTAGATTATTATATCACACTTGTCTCTTGACATTTGTTGAAACATCTCAACCAAAAATAAATGGTCTGCTGTACATACACCAGTAATATTGTTACTTACTAGTTCACATTTAAAAGAAAGCAAACAAATATCCAGAACTAAAACATTTTAATGTCTGTTCTAATATTCTATGGGTGGCAAAATAAATATTTATATGAATGGTAAAAATGAAAGTTATTGTCAAATGACAGAAGGCCTTAATCCAATAAAGATTTTACATTGTTTTTAATTTTCAAATTTCAGAATTATTTATAATAAAACAGACAAGAAATTCCTTATACATAGTACCTTAGTTACATTTCTAATTCTGTGAAGAGACATTATGATCAAGCAACTTTTCAAAAAAAAGTGTTTATTGGAATTTAGAGTTTAGAAGCAGGATCCATGATCATCATATTGGAGGAGATGACACTAGCTACATAGGCATGGTATTACAGAAGTAGCTAGTAATTTACATCTTATCTGCAAGTAGGACGGAGAAAGAGAGAGACAGAGACAGAGAGACAGGAGACAGAGAATGACAGAGAGACACAGAAAGAGACAAAGAGTGGACCACAGACAGAGAGACAGACAGAGACAGGTAGAGACAGAGAAAACCACAGAAGACACACTAACTTCCAGAGAGAGAGAGAGAGAGAGAGAGAGAGAGAGAGAGAGAGAGAAGCTAACAGATCATGATGTGTTTTTTTGAAACTTCAAAGCTCATATGCCTGTGACATATGTCCTCCAACAAAGCCACAACTCTTTCCCAAAGAGTCCCACTAACTGGGTCCATTGTTCAAATGTATGAATCTATGGGGCCATTATTATTCACACCACCATAGATAGGAACCCCACTTCATACCTTGATATTTTTGTTTTGTTTACAGCTGATTGAAACAAAAATTGACAATGACCTCAAAGCCTAGTCTTCAGAAGCAGGTGTTTTGAATTTGATATGTTGTTTTCCAAAAGATCTGTTAAGCATTGACGTTTTTATTAAGGATGAGGTCTGAAAAATTATAGATGACAATATGTAATATTGAAAAATAATTTAGTAAAACTGTGCATGGGGAAATGAAAGATATATAGAAAAACTAGTGAACAGAATCTATGAGACACAGAAGTAAAGAAGCCTGCCTCTGCCTCACAAGTGCTGTGATTAAAGGCATGTGCCACCACGCCCGGCTCTATATTTTACTTTTATATATATATTTTACTTTTAAATATATATTATATAGCACTGGATCATCAGATATTCATGTTCTGTAGTACCAGGAAGCTTTTGTGAACTCTGAAAGACCAATCAGGAGAGGATCTGATACAATCACACAAGAGTCTTCATATATATATACATATATATGCATATATGTGACTTATATATTGTATATATATACATTTTATATAGTTTATAATGACTTTTATATATTTTATAATGAGATGATATATCTCATTATATATATATGAAAGAGAGAGTGATAGACATAGATATACATTTAAAACGAACATATATCAAAATTGCACTTGAATAGTCATTTTCAGAAAAATGAAAGCTCAGACAGTATGTTATCTGAAGATAATGGTAAATAAATGCGTGCACAAAAGTTACTTATTTCTTAAACAAATGTTACTAAATGACTCACTGTAACTTAAAGTAACAATAATAAACATGTCACATAGGATTTATGGTATAAAAAGAAATAATTCAATAGAATTATTCATAATCATAAAAGTTAACAATAAGGTAAATGGGATGATATGCCTTTATTAATATAAATGGGAAAATTAAGTATCAGGGAATGATACACAACATTAATTTTAAATATTACTGTCAACTTGGGAATCATAATTAGTGATACAATCTCCAATTATGTAATTAATCATGAAAAGTAAATATAGTCTATAGTCTTAAACAAATGAAATATAAAATTGAAGTATTACTATAAATTTGTGAAATTTAAAAAATAAGTTTCTGTGTGTGTGTGTCAAGAGAGTTACACTTAAATCCATAAAGAGCTTTCATTTCTCACTCAGTAAAATGTCAATAGTTAAAACACACTACCATCTATGAAGATGAATTCTGCAACAAAATGAGATAGTGACTAGGCAATATTTTTTGGCCTTTCTTTTAAAAGCCAAATGTATTTTGGTGTTTTCAAAAAGGAAATAAAAGTAGATGTGTATCACTGACGTTCACATACATTTACAACTGCTTTATTTGTAATATATTTCAATTGTAGGAGCAACATGCAGACAAATAGGTAAGTAGAAAGACTAATACATCAGCAGAAATCAGCTGCCTCACACATGAGCCACAATGTGCACTGATCTCAAATACAACAGGAATCAAACGAAGCCAAAGCCAAGTATCTGATACCATGTGATCACTTTACATGACAACATAGGAAATGTAAATTAAATTTTTTTTTGTCACAGATAGTAACTTCCTAATTTTTTAAGGTGAATATATGGGAGCTAATTACTTGAAAGAACTCAAGAAGAAATTTCTAAAGTGACAGAAATCTTCAATTTTTTTGTGATGACTGTGATATATTTACATTCTGTTTCCACCAAGGCAACCCAGGCCCAGAAATCATGTATTTTCTCTCCTTTCATGGTGATAGCATTGGATCATCAAAGATTCATGTTCTGTAGTACCAGGAAGCATTTGTGAACTCCGAAAGACCAATCAGGTGCCGATCCGATCCGATACAATCACACAAGAGTCTTTATTCACAAGTTCAAACTCGGGCTTAAGTCATGCTGACACACAGGATGGTTTTGGTGGATAAAAGCCCCAAACACTCCTCAGGACAAGATTTTATAGGAAATATCAAGAGAAGGGTGAGTGTTTCTAGTCTGGCTAAGCATGTAATTGGGGGTGGGGCTACTATGGTCTTCATCATAATTGGCTGGCACTAGAAGCCAAACCATAAACTTAACTTCATGACTGCTGATTGTTAGGCAGGGAGGGCTTGTAATATGGAGGTGCAAATTTGTTGGGAGAATAACCTGGAGAGACAGGTCTTGTGTGTGTGTGTGTGTGTGTGTGTGTGTGGCGGCGGGGGGGTGGTGGCAGGGGGGGTGGTGCCTGGAAATTGGTGCCAGGCACTGGCCTGTTAGTTTGCTTGAGTTCAAACTTGGGTTAGGTTCTATAAGATGGAGTCTAAACCTGAAAAAGTTGGTCTCTAAGTTCTACTCGGAATACCGGGATAGTCTAGAAATTTAGTCAGGGGATATTTACGAAGAACAGAAAGACAGAAGACAGAGCACAGTAGTATAAAGAGTTAAGGGCAATAATAGAACGGAAATCATTAGATTTGATAGGAACTGGAAGGCAGGGTGTTAGCATTCTGTCTAAACTCCACCCCAAAGTTACCTGGCAAAGGCAGGTAGGCCTGACCCACTATAGAAAGGGGTGCTCATCCCCTACTTCTCCTCTTGTTCCTTTCTTGCTCTCTTGGGATCTTGCTCCCTTACTCTTCCCTCTCCCCATCTCACCTCCATGTAGTCATGACTGGCTTCTACTTCTCTACTCTCTCTCTACCTTTCTCTGACTCTACTACTCTCTTAATTCCCCTCCATATACCCTGAATAAACTCTATTCTATACTATACCTTCATATGGATGGTCGCTCAGTGGGAAGGGATGCCTTGTCATGGCCTCGCTGTGACACCCCCTTCCCCCATACCTGACTATGCCCCCATAGAACATATTCCTTCTCTACTTAACTTTTTATAAACACATCACAGGGTAAACAGGGAATATTGGGAGGAATAATTAACACTCATGGTCTTTTGGAAAAGCCACATGGAACTCTGCTACTATAAGAATTTCATAAAATATATCCTTCTATACATGCAAAGATTTTATGGGGGAGGCCATATTAAAAGTAATTTCCCCTGATACCAGATTAAATACCCAGTTGCAGGAATGGGTCACCTCTTGGTGAAATGTTAGTAAATAGGTTCATAAAGAAAGACATCCCCCTCCCTCAAATTAGAGAATATTCCAAGTAGTGGCTACCCTCTGGAAATTGACAGTAGGTCCCTAACGCTAAAACATCACATATTTGAATCATAGAACATGTAGACATTAATCTGGTACTCAACTTCAAGCTTCAACTCTACTGTCTTCAGTGCTATGGAGGCTGTTAGAGGAGAACTGTTAGCCTCAACCTCACCCAGATGTGAGCTCTTAAAGCCACAATGACTGGATTGACAAATTAGGCCCACACTTTGAATGGTAACATACATTTCACTGGAGTACCCAAACAAATGTTTGGATTAATGGCCTGTTCCATGAGATCAAACCTAACCTTAGAAATATTAAGTACAACAAAACTTGTGGCTAGGTAAGTCAAAGTTTCTAGTGGAGAATGAAGTACTATTATTTTGTTTAATAGATATAGTATTAAAACCACTCCCAGTGACTTTCTCCTGTACCCGTAGATCAGAGACTCTCCGACCTCTAAAGAAAAGCCTCTATTTGTTGTAGTAGGTAGTAGTTAATACAGAGCCTCAAGCATTTCAGCAGGAAGAATAAAACAAGGTGTCTAGTACTCAGCTGTAAATCAGACATTTATGTGTCATATTTAGGCCCAGCAAATTATCTAGAAGTGGGCCAGAAAGCTTAGAAAGGCCAAGGTTGTAGATAACATCAAGAAAACTGTTTTCCAAGCACATGGAAAATAAACATATGCATTCACAATTATGTGACAGCACACATAAGGTATGCAAAAATTCCAGCTAGGAAAAACTACAGTGTACTTGAGGAAAGTTGGTATGTAATTTCACCACTAGCTGAGAAGCTATTAGCGCTTCCTAGCTATTGAGGAGGAAAAGCTAATATTTTGATATTATGACTCCTGGTAGACTCACCACACAACAGAACAGGGTTCTATTCCAAGGTAAGTTAAGTATCAAAAACTGGAGAAAGACGAAAACCAAGAAATCATCTCATAGTTGGGTAGGAAGGAAAAGGAGGGTTGAAAGGGTGTTAAATGATGGGCAGTCATATGTCCCAATATATTATGTAAAGTTTTCAAGGAATTAATAAAATATCTTTTAAAGCCTATGCAGGTACCATAATATCAAACAGTTAGAATGCATGTGCATTGTGTAATGAATTATACATTTAAAAAGTGGGAGTTAATTAGGCAATGAAGGTAATCTTGATGAATGAGGTTCATGCTTTTACACAAAGGTGCACAGAAGTCTCTGCCTCTGTCTATGTTCCTCTCTCTGTCTCTGTCTATGTTCCTCTCTCTGTCTCTGTCTATGTTCCTCTCTCTGTCTCTGTCTCTATTTATGTTCCTGTCTCTGTTTGTCTTTGTCTCTATCTGTCTCTGTCAGTCTCTGCCTCAGTTTCTCTTCCTCTCTCCCTCCTTCCCTTCCTGTGCTTTAGAGTTTTTCTCCATCCACTCTTCCTTTATTCTCTCACCCTCTCCCTTTCTCCACATACTTATCTCCTTCCTTCTCCCTTTGCCCTTTTCATTCTCTTCCTTTTCTCCTTCCTTCCCCTACCATCTTCCTTCCAGTTTTTTTGTTCTGTCTATTCCAATACCTCTAGCCTCTTCCTTTATACACCCTTTAGTTTCCATTTTCTTCTTTATTCTCTTGCCTCCCTACCTTCTTACCTTCTTTTTTTGTTTCTTCCTATTCCCATTCTTCACCATCTTTGCCTCCTCTGACATCCACTTCCCCTCTTCTCTTTCTTCTTTCCTTTTATATATTGGCCCCCACTTTTTTCCTTATTTTCAATGTTTCTCTTTCTCTATCTTTTCTTCCTTTATCACCTGAGGAAACAGTAAGGCAATATTTATGATCAGAAATATGGCTTTCAATAGATACTTTTTTACTTCAGAACCTTTGTTTTTTGATAGAATACATACCTACTTATAAGAAAAAAACTGTTTGCTTGCTAAATCACCTACTCAACAGTATTCCATTACAGCAACCAGAATCTAGCACTTCAGAAACAAAGTACCAGAGAAACAAATGGACAGCAAACATCAACTCTGAAATACATTGTCTCTGATCTATGCAGCTTGGATAGTGAATTTCTTTCCATAAATAGTTAATAAGGTATGTTAAAAATATGAGTGTATATATATATATATATATATATATATATATATATATATATATATTTGAAGTAGTTACATAATATCCATTTTACTTGTCATGCTTTCATTGATCGACCTGTGGAGCTTGGTCCACTCATACTATTTGTGGGAAGCCATTTGAAAATACTGTGAAATTTAGGACAAATGGGTATATAAAAAGCTCTTATTTGGTGTAGTTTCAGAGACTACTTTGTAGCATTGGTGAACTATCAAGATCATTTCAAAATTAAATTTATATTTTATTCAACAATTATGTAGTTATTTTTATTTTTTCCTGAAAAGATAGATTACATATACCATTTAATCTTAAAATTATTTTAAAAGCATATATTTCTTATAAAATTTTAATTTCTCTTTAATTATTTTTGAATCCATCAAATGTAAACGGTTTCAATAAAATTGCAAATGCTACAAAACCCAAAAACCCAACCAACTACCAGATGGAACTTTTCTAAAAGGTGAAACAGAAGTATTTGGACAAATTTGCTAAGGATTAAAGTTAACTATGCTGAGAAGGCAGAAGTAGCCAACCTTGAGGAGATTAATATTCTCATAGAAAGAGAAAGTGTCCCATACATGGGAAAGATTAAGGGTGAAATGCCACAGAATTTGACTTGTGACAACAATTCTCTATTGTTTATATCTTACGGCAGCAGCTGATATATATATAACTCTTCTTTGGCTAAAACAAAGTGACTGATATAAATGGACTGTCCTAATAGACATTAAAAGCAAGGGACTCTGAAGGCTTTTCATGTTTCCTGGAGAAGGTTACATTTCCTCCTATGCTTGAACACATTTTTTTGACTAATTTCAAGATGCAATGTATTCAGATATTTTCTCTAAGCACTGAATTGCTATATTGAATTGGATAGTATTCAGCTTTATTCTGTCACCTCACATATGATAAAACTCTGCCTTGATTGAAACTGGAATCAGATGTGATAAAAACTAAATTCTTGCTAGCAGAGAGATAGCCATGCTTGTAACCCGTGTCAGCAGTGAGTTGTATATTGATATGAGCAAGTTACTGGAACTTTTGCTCATTTCCCTTTTTTGGTAAAGGAGAATATCAATGAAAGCCACACCACAGGGCCACAGAGCTCTTAAGAAAGGATGAAGAACCACTAGGAACAGTGTGTTTCTTTTGAAGTATTACTTGCTAAGTACCAGCTCTCACAAGAGGGCTATTTCCATGCTAGGTCACAACTCTAATATGCATGAAGTACACTATTGTGGCAATGCAAAGTTTTTCTCATACCTTTATTGTGATCCATTATTTCAACCCACAGTATATTATCTCCCTAAATTATCTTTACATTTTCCAAAAATGGGGTCGAATGATTTAGTGAATAATAGAGTAAAAATAATGTTCATGAGTCTTCAAAACTATGTGTTAATATAACGCAGGTATCTACTGTCTTTGGTTGAGAAATCCTAAGCCTGAACTTAATTTTCTTAATGCAGAGTATTAAATTAGATATTGCTTTCCTTAGATATCAGCTCTAATGACAAGAATAAACTGTTAAACCAATTCATTTAGGTAAGTGTATAAAATATCGATTTATTTCAAAATATCATGTTTAGTTACAAAACACAACTCAAGATAGCGTCTACTGTTATTTTAAATTTTCAAAATATTTTTAAAATTAATTTCGTGTGTGTGTGTGCACATGTGTGCATTCATTTGTGTGTGTGCATGTGTGTGTGCACGTGTGTGCATTCATTTGTGTGTGTGCATGTCTGTGTGCATGTGTGTGCATGTGTGTGTGTGTGTGCATGTGCATGTGTGTGCATGTATGTGTGTGTGTTCATGTGTGTGTGTGTGTGTGTGTATGCCCGCATTCGTGCGCATGTTTGTGTAGTGTAGTGTGCATATGAGTATAGAGTGCTCTAGCAGCCAGAAGAAGGTAATACATTCCCTGAAGCTTTGGATAAACATGGGAACAGGAACAGAACCTAGGTCCTCTGTCTACCAGCAAGTAACCTTAACTATTAAGCCATTTTACTAGCCCCATTATTTAACATCAAAGTTTTTAAAATATTTTATTCATTTTATGTTTTTGTATTTGTGGGTGTCTATGTATCTGAACATAGTGTGTGTCATGGAACACACATATAGGTTTTAGGACAAGTAGAGGAATAGGTTCTCAACTTCTACTATGTGGGATCCCAGGAACAAAATCTCTTTGCTATGCTTGGCAGGAAGTACCTTTGCCAATTGAGCCATTTTGCTGGCCTGGATTAGCATTTCCGTTGTATAAAGTGATTAAAATTAATTCTGACTTTCCACTGAATTATTGTTAAAGAACGGTAGTAGACAGCTCATAGTTCTTATGGAGTACCTACTACCATCACTCTGTTCAAGTGGGCATATAATAAACTGACTCCTAATAACTTATCATCAAAGAAGAATTTTCTTAGTGTTTTATAGATAGGAAACAACACAAAGACCCACAACTGGTCAAGGCATAGAGAGAACAAGAGGCTAAGGAATACTCAACACTAACTGGAACATATATATTACATCTCCTCCTCTTAAGGTTGAAAGATCATTGCAGAATAAGGATGTAGAAAGATTTTAATACCCAAAATTGTGAATCACTACAGCAAGTCTTTTTCTTTTCTTTTTTTTTTTAAAGATTTATTTATTTATTTATTATATGTAAGTACACTGTAGCTATCCTCAGACACTCCAGAAGAGGGCATCAGATCTCGTTACGGATGGTTGTGAGCCACCATGTGGTTGCTGGGATTTGAACTTCAGACCTTCGGAAGAGCAGTCGGGTGCTCTTACCCACTGAGCCATCTCACCAGCCCCCAAGTCTTTTTCAAGACACGTATATGGTACCCTCCTTAAATCTTCACAAATGCTTAGTAGGATCCAAACTTTCTTCTTTCTAGCAAAATCATATCTTTGTTAGTAGGTGGTTCTCATTGCAAACAATAATAAGAAATGCGAAGGATCCATGGCTTTTATTATATATTTGTAATTTGTCATTAATTTATAAAATAATAAAACAATAACAATAATTTATTTTTACCAAAAATACTCAAATGAAGAAGAAACTATTTAAAACTTTAAGATTTATTATTATTTTATGGGTATGACTTATTTTTTTCTGAATGTATGTACACACATCCTGTACATACAGTACCCTCAATGGTTACAGATATCATTTGATCTTCTGGCACTCTATTCATAGGAGATTTTGAGCAACCATATGAGTGCTGGGAAATCAATCCAGATTCCCTGCATGAGTAGTAACAAGTACCCTTAGCCATTGAACCATCTCTTTACGACAGAATAATTTTATTATATCAAAACATGATTGAAAATAGCATAATACTTGCATATGGTTTTCCATGCTCTAGCTAACCACGGGTTACATAAAATATTTGTGATACTTGGAAGTAAAATATGTTGTTTTATATATGAGCATAAGACCAAATATGAGACTGTCTCATTAATTAACTAATTAATTATTTATTACACATTACAAACATTGTACAGGTAGACAACTAACAAATTCTCCCTCTTGGTGAAAAACAGTCTTCATAATCTACATGGATATTGATCGACGAAGCACAGAAACTTCTCAGCATACCAATGCATTTTTGTCCTACTAGGCAAGACCAAACAAAAATATTCACTTCGTTTGCCCTTATGATATTATACAATACTAAAAGCAAACTAAACCACTGAAATTATGAGTGAATAATACATTCAGAAACAGAACATGTAGTAATATTTAATGACTATGTCTTAATTTTAATTGTAAATCTGAAGGAAATAAAATAAAAGCAAGCTTACTGATTTTATTTCTCACATGGCAAAAACTCTACTATTATCAAACAGGGGAGGGGTTTTCAAGGAAAGAAAAAAAAAGAACCTCCTATCTTAAAAATATTGGAAATCTAGCTTATTTCTATTGCTGGTTAGAGAGGGAAAAATTTTTAGAATTGGAATACTATTAGAAAGTCAATCAATGAAAATTTAATATTAAACTTTCCAGCTGAAAACTTTGTAATATAAGAGATAGAACTGCCCTCAAGACTTATGAGTAAAACTTAAGAAAATGAAGACTATATATTTGATCTGGTCCTATGTTAGCATGGGTGAGAATCTTTTGTTATCTTTAAAGTTTATTAGTACTGTTCAGACTACTTTCATTTTTTAACCATTTCTAGTGTGAATTCTAATACTATTTCAATAGAATAACCTAGCTAATATGTAGCTCTAGATTACAAAATATAAAGGCTCTTTTCAAAATGCTTCTGTAGGTGTTAAATTAATTCCAAATACATCTGTATTAACTTTTCTGTTAAGCTTTTTGGAATTGTAATACATTTTTGTTTATGGCATGAAATTCATTCAGTAGTTTGAGTACAAGTGAATATAAAGGGTTAACACAAAGCTGGAATATGATGGTGAGCTCTGGCACTTAACTAAATATCCTTATATTATGGTATGAACTATGTCAGACATTCTGCCTTTACCTTGCTACCAACAACATATACAAGCAAAACCCAATGAAACTGAAGAAAACAAAACAAAACAAGAAGATAGTGTCAAAATAATGCATAATTACGATTATTGGTAAATCATATCATTTTGGAGAATTACAATTGCCCACTTTCAGTGCTTCTTTTGCTTTATTAAAGCTTACAGTTAGATCTTTTGAAAACCCAGTTAGGATTAAATTAAATCCCAGAATGAGCTACATATGCAAAATTTTCTCAGACCTTACTGTCATCTTGCATTTTTTTTTAAAAATAAAATGTCTTAAACTGTCTTGAGTTTGATAATCCTACAAGCTAAAAAGAGGAATAATTGTGCCGTGTTTCTTAAATTTTCAGATTAAAATATTTGGTGCACAATTTAAAAAGAAAGGTCATGGGGAGGAATATCCAGAGGATGATACTTTGCCCGAGGAAAATGTACAGCTCATTGCCTACGTTAAATGACTCTGCAACTGCACAAGAACCTAAGAGATGGTACTCACCACTCTAATATAAGGAGCACACAGCCAAGCTTTGTGGTTATTTTTTTTTTCACGAATTGCTTGTTTTTTTCCCCCTAAAATGTTCAACATCAGTTAAACATTACCAGAAAATAAATTATTACTCACCATCTGTCTTAGAATCTGAGTATTATATTCCCCATTATAAAAATTTAGTAATCACAACCTTAGAAAGGGTTATGGAAATTCATCATTCATTTGATATACAGACAATACAGAATTCAAGAACAAAATAATCAGCACTAAATAATTATTGTTAGAAATTGCAATAACAAAACTTCAATAATACCTCATGGTAAAATGAGTAGTATTACTTTGCTTTTCATCCTGGGGTGGCAGTTGTAAAGTTAGTTACCATGGCACATTTACTCACAAAAAGACAATTCTTTAATATTAAGCAGAAGAAATTATGTTGGACACCGTTACCCACATTACTGCTCACAGTGATGGAACAATAAAAGGAGTGCAGAGAATTATCATAGGCAGTACTGTGCATAGAATAGAGGCAATAATACCTGTTCTATTATCAGTCTGTTCCTGCATACAAAATCCATACCATATAGTGTGCCCCGAATTCTACCTCACAATAATATTAATCAATTTAAAATCAGGACTTTATGGAACTGTTTTGGTGATATCAACTTAAGTTGATATTCAATGCCTTAATGCAGCTACCACTTTGTGTATCTCAATGGAACAAAGACCAGTACAATGTGGTTCTTCTGGCCTTGATTTTTCAGATTTCATGTCCCAGCTAGAAGAAATGACCAGTGAGCTTACTAAGAGTCTAGTCTTGTAATAAACTATAAACTTTTGTGCTAGAAGAATCTAAGGATGGAATTTTCCCAAGACAGGCACCAAAACATCCATTTAAGAGCATTACCAAACTCATGGTTTCACTACATATATTTACGTTTTGAAGGGAAAATATTGTCTTTAAATTCTAGCAGCCTCTGAGCACAACTTGAGGGATTTAAAAGTTTAAATGATTTACTGAGTTGATTTCCGTTGCATGATGGTGCCTTGGCAAGGCATACTTTCTTTGGTTGCCTGATTAAAATCAACTATTAGGTGAAAATTGGAGCGGGTCATGAAATGAGTGTGTGAGTGTTTGACCTGATTAATGATTTCAGTGAGCTGTGTGGTGCCAAACAGGTGCAAATATCCAATTTCTGGTCACATCAGAATGGGCTAAAGAGTTTACTCTTCTGATCTGCATGTACTCTTCACAAATGCCTACTAAATTCTACGTTGTTTGATTATAAATCCACTTAAAGATGTTTAGATTTAACTAATAAATAAATGTGGCTTTTTTTTTTTTTTTTTTTTTTTTTGCTTTCGACTAAAGCCTCCAATCTGTACCACAAACACCTCAGTCCCTTGTGCGTTCTATTCTTTTTTCTAATTTAATGCGGTTAATTATCTCTAAATCACACCTCCAGTTTATTCCCTTGTCTGACTTAGTTCTTCTAAGACAATGCTCATTAGACTCATCCATGTTTCATAAGGAATTATATACTTATTTTGTCATGTTGATACAAAGTTTTGCTACAGAGTCCCAGACTAGGTTGAAACTCAGCAAAACAAAACCACCTTGAACTTGCTATCCTGCCTCTGCTTCTGGAAGGCTGTTTCTATAGAATTGCATCAGTATCCTTGGAATATATATTGCCTGTTCTAATCTTTAGTGTTTCATGCAGAAATATTCTTTTGATATGACATTCTAGTGAATGGATGTGGTCCCAACTTCTTTGTCAACAAAAAAAAAAAAAAAAAAAAAAAAAAAAAAAAAAAAAAAAAACTGTGATGAGAATCCAAAAGACAATGGCAAGTAAAAGTACCATTTGAAGGAAGCTTTTCCTTCTTCCCCCACTAAGTGATTGATAAAAGATGAGATAGCTGGATAAACTAGACACAACCAAAGTTTACACTGAATTTCAATAATGCCATGAGTGCATGTTATCAAGTAAAGATCAAAGCATTATAGATTAATATGCTGTATGGTAGGAAGAACTTCTAAAAAAATTTTGTATTTCTTAAAGTAGCATCATTCTTTGCCTGTGGTTTCTCTTATAATTCCCACATTCTTTATCTCAAGAAAATTACTTAAGGAAATGCATGCTCTTTGAAATGAGTACTAAGTTCACCTCTCATTCATGTGTAGTACAGTCTTAGGGATGACTTTACTTTAAGATTAATTTTTACCCTAAAGTATGTAAGTACAAACCTATTCTCTGAGATTTACATGCAAATTCACTTACACATTGAATATATACAATCAGTATAATGTATTTCTATATCTCCCATACATTTATTTTTTTTAGCTGTGTAAGTTACTAAACAGTTTTGGCTATTAAACTTCAGTTAATATCACTTATTGCTGACGACAATAACTGCTTACTGATAGGAGCCTGGTATTGGCTGTTCCCTGAGAGGTTTTACAAGTACCTGACCAATTCAGATGCAGATACAGCCAACCATCAGAAGGAGCCCAGGGACCCCCAAGGAAGAGGTAGGAGAAAGACTTTAGGAGCTGAAGGGGATTGTAATCTCATAGGAAGAACAATATTAGCTAACTGGACCACCCAGAGCTTCCAGGTATTAGACCACCAACCAAAGAGTATAGAGGAGGGAGTCATGACTCCCTCATGATACATATGTAGCAGACGAAAGCCTTATCTGAAATAAATGGGAAGGGAGGACCTTGGTCCTGTGGAGGCTTGATACCCCAGCATAGGGTAATGCTAGAGCAGTGAAGCAGGAGTGGGTGAATGGGTGGAGGAACTCCCTCGTAGAGGCAAAGGGGATGGGGGAGAAGAGGGATAGGATGGGGGGTTTGTGAAGGGGTAACTGGTAAGGGGTACATCGTTTGAAACGTAAGTGAACAAAATGATTAATAAAAATTAATATTTCTTTTTTTTGATATTATATGGATTTTAATACATCTAAAAGTTATTTAATTTCCTCAACTTTTCTTTTTTTTCCATTTTTTATTAGGTATTTAGCTCATTTACATTTCCAATGCTATAGCAAAAGTCCCCCATATCCACCCACCCCCACTCCCCTGCCCACCCACTCCCCCTTTTTGGCCCTGGTGTTCCCCTGTATTGGGGCATATAAAGTTTGCAAGTCCATTGGGCCTCTCTTTCCAGTGATGGCCGACTAGGCCATCTTTTGATATATATGCAGCTAGAGTCAAGAGCTCCGGGGTATTGGTTAGTTCATAATGTTGTTCTACCTATAGGGTTGCAGATCCCTTTAGCTCCTTGGCTACTTTTTTTGGCTCTTCCATTGGGAGCCCTATGATCCATCCATTAGCTGACTGTGAGCATCCACTTCTGTGTTTGCTAGGCCCCGGCATAGTCTCACAAGAGACAGCTACATCTGGGTCCTTGAAATAAAATCTTGCTAGTGTATGCAATGGTGTCAGCGTTTGGATGCTGATTATGGGGTGGATCCCTGGATATGGCAGTCTCTACATTGTCCATCCTTTCATCTCAGCTCCAAACTTTGTCTCTGTAACTCCTTCCATGGGTGTTTTGTTCCCAAATCTAAGGAGGGGCATAGTGTCCACACTTCAGTCTTCATTCTTCTTGAGTTTCATATGTTTAGCAAATTATATCTTATATCTTGGGTATCCTAGGTTTGGGGCTAATATCCACTTATCAGTGAGTACATATTGTGTGAGTTTCTTTGTGAATGTGTTACCTCACTCAGGATGATGCCCTCCAGGTCCATCCATTTGGCTAGGAATTTCATAAATTCATTCTTTTTAATAGCTGAGTAATACTCCATTGTGTAGATGTACCACATTTTCTGTATCCATTCCTCTGTTGAGGGGCATCTAGGTTCTTTCCAGCTTCTGGCTATTATAAATAAGGCTGCTATGAACATAGTGGAGCATGTGTCCTTCTTACCAGTTGGGGCATCTTCTGGATATATGCCCAGGAGAGGTATTGCTGGATCCTCCGGTAGTACTATGTCCAATTTTCTGAGGAACCGCCAGACTGATTTCCAGAGTGGTTGTACAAGCCTGCACTCCCACCAACAATGGAGGAGTGTTCCTCTTTCTCCACATCCACGCCAGCATCTGCTGTCACCTGAATTTTTGATCTTAGACATTCTGACTGGTGTGAGGTGGATTCTCAGGGTTGTTTTGATTTGCATTTCCCTGATGATTAAGGATGTTGAACATTTTTTCAGGTGTTTCTCTGCCATTCGGTATTCCTCAGGTGAGAATTCTTTGTTCAGTTCTGAGCCCCATTTTTTAATGGGGTTATTTGATTTTCTGAAATCCACCTTCTTGAGTTCTTTATATATGTTGGATATTAGTCCCCTATCTGATTTAGGATAGGTAAAGATCCTTTCCCAATCTGTTGGTGGTCTTTTTGTCTTATTGACGGTGTCTTTTGCCTTGCAGAAACTTTGGAGTTTCATTAGGTCCCATTTGTCAATTCTCGATCTTACAGCACAAGCCATTGCTGTTCTGTTCAGGAATTTTTCCCCTGTGCCCATATCTTCAAGGCTTTTCCCCACTTTCTCCTCTATAAGTTTCAGTGTCTCTGGTTTTATGTGAAGTTCCTTGATCCACTTAGATTTGACCTTAGTACAAGGAGATAAGTATGGATAGATTCACATTCTTCTACACGATAACAAACAGTTGTGCCAGCACCAATTGTTGAAAATGCTGTCTTTCTTCCACTGGATGTTTTTAGCTTCCTTTTCGAAGATCAAGTGACCATAGGTGTGTGGGTTCATTTCTGGGTCTTCAATTCTATTCCATTGGTCTACTTGTCTGTCTCTATACCAGTACCAAGCAGTTTTTATCACAATTGCTCTGTAGTAAAGCTTTAGGTCTGGCATGGTGATTCCGCCAGAAGTTCTTTTATCCTTGAGAAGACTTTTTGCTATCCTAGGTTTTTTGTTATTCCAGACAAATTTGCAAATTGCTCCTTCCAATTCGTTGAAGAATTGAGTTGGAATTTTGATGGGGATTGCATTGAATCTGTAGATTGCTTTTGGCAAGATAGCCATTTTTACAATGTTGATCCTGCCAATCCATGAGCATGGGAGATCTTTCCATCTTCTGAGATCTTCCTTAATTTCTTTCTTCAGAGATTTGAAGTTTTTATCATACAGATCTTTCACTTCCTTAGTTAGAGTCACGCCAAGATATTTTATATTATTTGTGACTATTGAGAAGGGTGTTGTTTCCCTAATTTCTTTCTCAGCCTGTTTATTCTTTGTATAGAGAAAGGCCATTGACTTGTTTGAGTTTATTTTATATCCAGCTACTTCACCGAAGCTGTTTATCAGGTTTAGGAGTTCTCTGGTAGAATTTTTAGGGTCACTTATATATACTATCATATCATCTGCAAAAAGTGATATTTTGACTTCCTCTTTTCCAATTTGTATCCCCTTGATCTCCTTTTGTTGTCGAATTGCTCTGGCTAATACTTCAAGTACTATGTTGAAAAGGTAGGGAGAAAGTGGGCAGCCTTGTCTAGTCACTGATTTTAGTGGGATTGCTTCCAGCTTCTCTCCATTTACTTTGATGTTGGCTACTGGTTTGCTGTAGATTGCTTAATTAATATTTCTTATCATTCAGAGAGCATTGCCCAAATAATATATGTGCAAGAGCGCATGCCCCATGGTCCCACGTGCTAGAAGTTGATATGATGATGTTGCTATTGTAACTTTCCATGATGCTACATCCATAGGAAACTGTATACTATTCCTTCTTGGAAGACAGATTTATCGTTAACATAATGACTAAATGACTAGAAATAAAGATTAAGCTTGGCATTATTAAAATGCCTTAAAATTTCAAGAGAATTTTTAGCCGTTCAGGGACCACGAAGAACTGGGTATACCTGAAAGGGAGGTTGGGAATGAAATAGGATGGGCAGGCAAGAGAAGAAGGAAGCCAAGACAAAGGTTCTCTGAACAAGGCTCAAAGTTTAATTTTCAGCTGTGCGTTTATATAGGGGAAACCCAAAGACCCATCCTTTGTTTTGGCTGGGTTGTGTTGCTTGGTTTCAGCTGGATTCTGTGGCAGAACAAGCTCAGCAGCTCAGGAGGCAGTCTGCTTCTGCAGGTGGGCAAGGCAGGAGATTTTTATCTAGGTCAGAAGACTCCACCCAGTTTGGTGGAAGATGGACTGTGGCAAACAATTAAGGTCTGATTAGCCTGCTCAGGACTGAAGGGGAGGGCACAGAACTTTTTTGAAAATAACAAAACAAAACAAAACAAAACATAACAAACAAACAAACAAAAAAACTGCCTTAGAATGAAAGACCTATCCTTGAGATGTGAGTTTTCACATGAATAGAGGACCTCCTTGCAGGAGTCTTCCTGTGTGTAAGTATCTGATCATAACAGGAACAAAATAAGAAAAATTCACATGGTATGAATGTGGAAACAAACTTAGAGATCTCACTCACAGTAATTGACATTCTTTTAGACAGAGTTCCCCCTAATACTCATGTTCTTGGCTTTTGAAGCTATGTTGCCAAAAATCAGGGTACAACTCACTGTTGCCAGGTGTGCCATGTCTCACAGGCTGCCAGAGAAACCCTGAAGGCTGTTTGTAAGATGTCATGCTTGTGGTGGGTTGGGTATTTCCTAAGACTTTAATATACACAAAGGTAGCTTGTAATAATTACTTGAAATGGAGAACAATATAGCTTAAATATTAAAATGTTAGATGAAAACTACATTGCCATACCTGCAAAGAAAATACATTGAATGTAAGATAAAAATGAAAGATTTAGGAAGATTATTGTGCATACTATTTTGTAAGTTGTGGAGCAGAATACACGAAGCTTGGTTTTGAGAATTCCCACACCTTGATTCTTGTAGATATCAATGCATTCTTTAATTAAATACTTCTTTAAAATAGTGAGTTTTATACTGATTACCCTGGATAATGCCCAGATTTCTTATCAGTTAGATTGAGAAATATCCCTTGGACTTTCATTGCATCTTGAATATACTATTTCTGTCATTGAAATAACTTTACACATTTGAGTTTTAATTTTGTTCATCAGAATCTACAAACTTTCTCATATTTCCGTGAAAATTTGGTACCAGACAGTATTCCTGCAGCTCACATTCCTGAACTAGAAATTGATGTAAGCGATTGTGATGCCCATGACTCCTACGAGAGTTGTTCTTATCCTTTACTCTCAAATTTCATAAGATGTAGAGATAAGACGAGCAATTATGAAATAAGCACATCAGACACAGTTTTGTATTTTTATGGAAAAGATGTTTCAACGGACTACGGATACACTTGATCCAAAATATGCAACTGCAACTTTGGTCAGAGAATTGTGAGAGATCAGCTTACAGTGTAGATTCTCATGTGGATGGAAGATATATGACACACATTCCTTAAGTCATGCGCAAATGTGATAACATACAGTGGTTTATAAGAGAACATTAAATGTTGTGTGTTCCTTGAAGATAAAGATTGTTCCTTATTCATATATGTACATATTACACACACAGTATGTCCCTGAAAAGTTCTTTGTGATGAAGTTATGCTTATTGAATTTGTTGTTTTGAGTTATACTACTTCACTAGAGTGAATATAGGAGTCTGTAAACCTAGGTCAGTGCCATGCGTAGGAATCCCACGAAGAGCTTAATAAAATATCTCATTTTTTCTATGATATTCTTTTTCTATGTGACATAGACACTTAATTCAATTAGGAATGAGTTAGCAGTGTAAAATAAAAATAAGGTAAAAAAGAGGAAAAAGATCATAGAAATTTTGGTTATAAAAAGAAAAGTAGCAACTAAGAAAAGGTTATATTTATTTAACATTTTTTTAGGTTTTTCTTTAATAAGATATCTTCTTTATTTATATTTCAAATGTTATCCCCTTTTCTAGTTTCCCCTCTGAAAATCCCCTATCTTCTCCCCTTTCCCCCTGCTCCCCAACCCACCACTCCCATTCCTGGCCCTGGCATTCCCCTATCCTGGGGCATAGAGCCTTCACAGGACCAAGGGCTTCTCCTTCCATTGATGACTGACTAGGCCATCCTCTGCTATGAATATAGCTAGAGCCACAAGATCCACCATGTGTTTTCTTTGATTGGTGGTATAGTTCCAAGGAACTCTGACGGTACTGGTTAGAAACTTTTTATATAATTATATAATGTTACAATTATACAGTAGCAAAATCAATATTCATTTAATTTTATTGGAATTAAACATAAAGACAGTAAGATTAAGGAAAAGAAAATGCAGAATATATATTCATTTAACCAGCCATTAGCAATTTGATTTTTGAAATATGTATCTTAATTTAAAATATCATTAGAAAATAAGCTGAATTCTTCTTGGAAGAGGATAGCTGATTTTAATTCATAAAAGTTGTCTTCTTTTTTTTCATGTTGTGACAAAACATTCTTACCAAAGAAAGCAATATACATGAGAGAAAAAGTTTCTTTAGCTGATAATTCTAGATTATAGTACATGTCAGTAAGAAAGGCAAAATAGCAAGGACGTTAAGGTATTGCTCCACAACCTTAGAGCAGAGAAAATAGATGGATGCATTCTTCAAATATTTAACTGACTTTACTTCTCAATCAATCCCAGTTTATTCAGTCCAAGAGTGCTCCCTATATTCAAGGTAAGTGCTCTGACCACCATTAAACAATTAAGATTCCTAACAGTCATGTCCACAGACCAAGCTTATTGAAGAAATTCCTCATTGAGAATCTCTTTCGAGGTGTTTTTATACTCTTTCAAGCTGACAGTTAAAACTAACCATTGCAGAAATATTCTCTTTCTCTCCCTAAGTGCACCCAAACCAAGCCAATATTTAAAGAAACAAAATGAGAACAAAGATAGAAATAACTCACAACAAAGGTCTTGCTATTGTCCACAGACCCTCAAAGATTCATTTAGGTTCATATTTTATATAACTAGACTATAGCCCATCACAGGCTGCTTAGACGTACATACAAGACTTTCTTGGAGAAAGTATATCTTCTATCATTTTTTTTAGTTTAAACAAACTTGAGTTCTTTGTAAAGTTTTGATATTAGAGTTTGGCGACTCTTATAGAAGAATAGGAAGGATTGGGGCCAGAAATGGGATAGAAACTCCACAGAAAGACCAACAGAGTTAACTAACCTGGACTCTTCAGGCTTTCAGGAGTCTTTACCACCAATCAAAGAACATACATGGGCTGGGCCTGCTAGACCTCCCCACTCATATGTAGCAGATGTGCAGGGTAGTCTTCATCTGGGCCTGGAACAACTAGAACAGGGACTGTCCTAAAAGCCATTGGCTGTACTTGAGACATGTCCTTCTAGCTGTGCTGCCTTGTCTTGTGTCACTGTAAGAGGAGATGCCTAGCCTTGCAGAAGTGTCTGGATTAGAGGATACCCAGGGGAGCCACACCCACTCAGAGGAAAAGGGGAGGGGTGACCAGGAGGGGGTAGCAGTGAGTAGGATGTAAAGGGAATAAGGAAAACAAATAAATTAAAAAAAAAAAAAAACAAAAGCAAGATCAAAACAAACATATGATTTGAGCATTTTGATTTAGTGGTAGTTATTTTGCAGACTTTGTAGTAGCATAGAGTCTGTAGGTTTCTGCTTCACTCTGATGGCTGGTATTAGAAATCTTCATGAGTTTACCAAATGTAATCTATGAGGAAAGCCTTCAGCTAGCTACTACCAAGTGAAACCTGGGATTTAGCAGTTGAAATACTTGGTTAAAGAACACGAGTAACTACCTTTGCCTTTTGAATAAATGCTTTCCACAGCTTCTCCTTTTACAGATGTGTTTATTATTCACTGTAGCATATCTTATGCTTTTTGCTGTTTTTCAGTGTTTGTTAATGCACAATATGAATAAATTGTGTTACCAAATTACATTTCCCAAAGTAAATTTTGTGAATTTTGATTGAATGCTTTGATTTTTTACATATTACTAAAATGTATACCACCAAAGAATATATGTATAACAAAATTTAATATGATTATTGTTAATAATAAATAATGTTTCCTATTTATTGTCATTTCCTTCATCTATTGATTGTTTCTTTCCTATGTTTTCCCCTTACAGAGCTGACATAGATGGATCTTTAGCTCATGGACTGAAGATATAAATGAGAAAAACAAAGAGTTTCCATGGAATAATCATCAGATTTCATGGTAATTTCAAAATGAGAAGTCTACTAGAGAGGCAAACTTGATCTCTTTCTAATAAGGTCCAGAGACCTTTGAAGTTCTGTGTATGTAACTGTAACACATTCTTGCTTGCCAGAGGGTTTAATTCAGAACAAAAAATATAAGTTAATAACATCCTGAAAGCTTTCCTAATATGATGCATTGTTGTGCCTTGTTGGAGATCTCCAGAAGACCAGCAAAGAGTCAACTCTGAAGCAATCATACTAGGATCTCTTTATTCCAAGCTCAAGCTTGGGTCACACCACCTACTCTGATGCAGCAGAGCAGGAGGAAGAAGTCCCTAGTTCTCAGTGGGACAAGGTTTTATAGAACATGTTAGGCAAGTGAGGGAGGTTCTAGTCTGGCACATATTCAATTGTGGGGGCCATTACAAAATTTTTAGGTGCCTTTAGCGTAATTGGCTGCTGCTGGGAGTCAAACCATACACTTCTGCTTTCCTCCTGAATGGTGGTTGGAAGTGGATTGCCAGGGGAGTAACCTGGAGACTGTTAGTTAACTCAAGTTCAACCCTGGATCAGGTTCTCTAAGATGGAATCTGAATCCAAGATCACTAACAATTACTAACTGCTTTATGTGTGTTTTCTTCTTATCTTCACACAATTACCATTCATTACCATAAGCTCTTAAATTTATAATTTTATCACCCACGGTATATAACTAAGAAAGCTGGTGCCTATAATTAATCAGCAGTTTTGTCCAGTGCCCACAGCTGGAATGTATCTATATAACAAACATTTTACCTTCTTACTTCTGTACTACCTATAAAGGTGTCTGTGGATATCAGCACTTATTCACCTAGCAGAAGCTACAATCACCCTGAGGAGAAACCTCCAGGCAGCTACAGGGAGTAATTTTGATTAGGTTAGCCTCTGTACACACCTATGGGTGATTATCTTCGTTAGGTTAATTGAAAAGGCTGACCTACCCTAACATTGTAGCATACATCTTGCTTGGATACTGTACCTCTTGCTTGGATCCTGTACCTCTTGCTTGCATCTTGGACTGAAAAAGAGGAAAGTTTGTTGAGTCTGAGCTTTCCTCATACTCTACTCCTGGCAGGTTCTTCTACTGTAATTTTTTTCACCGTGGTGGAGTTTAATCCTGAACTGTAACTTAAAATTAACCCATTGTTTAAGAGATTTTTTTTGTCAAGGATTTTAATACAAGATCATAGGAGGCAATACCCAGGTTCCAGATATGCTAAGCACTTAAACTGTCTAGCTGCTGCAGTTTTTCTTTCTTGATAAAGAAATGGAATTGTGTATGTGTTTCAGAGAGACCAATGAAGCTTCTTTAATTAACATTGCACTCTATAGCAGGTTTCCATATGGAGTCCATTCAAAGTTGTCATTTTTATTTATATCTTGAAAGCCCAGCTGGGTGACAACTGTTGAAACAATACAATTTCAAGACTCACAGCAAAAGTGAGAAAAGTAAAATTCTTCTCAGGCTTCATGACTTCTCCATATTTGTACTTTGTACAAGCAAGTTGATGTGCTAATACATATTTTAGAAAGATAAGAACTCAAGCATATTGTGTTAGGGAAAATATCCAAAATAATTTAAGTCATTGATTAGATGCTGATCTTTACACAACGACTCAAGTGATTGTCACTTACTCTTGCAAATGTAATTCAGATATTTTTCTACATTTATAAACTCAAAATAACTAATCATACATATTTAAGTATATTTATGATATATGATAAAACAAATTTAATTAACAATAAATATCAAAATTCAGTGTACTAGTATTCTGTATAGTGAAATAGAGGAAGAAAAGGGGAAGGACAAAAATTACAAGGATCTGTAGATATGGATTAGCAAATATGTGTGTGCTTGCTTTTATTTTGGATTAGCTTATGAGTTTTTGAGTGTGTTATACTTTTGTAATAACAAAAATTAACTCAATGCTAAGTATAAACAGAAACTGTATTCTTTAAGCATATAGATATATAAAAGTACACTTAAAAAGGACTAAGCATACAGCAATGGAATTATATATTATCAATCTAGTATATCATGATGGCTTTATGTCCATTGTAAACCACTGACTTAACTATGTCTGACCAAATATGGGTGGGTACCTTTCCAGATAATTTCTTCCCATATGCATCCCGACAGTTGCCAGTAAGTTTTTGAATATGACTCATCAAAAATCTAAAAGAACATATATTTCATTCAATTATCTCCAGAGACTCGGGCAGTGTTAATGCTAAAATAGCTCTTGATGTTTAAAACAATGGAATAAGGATGGCTATTTTGTTTTTTGTCAAAGTGTTTATTTTTTATCTGCCTTGATTCTCTGAGTTTATCATTATATCATATTTTCAAGAAAAGAGTATTTTTGTGCCTTCCTCATTTTGTCTGAAAATTAAAGAATAAATGTCACCTGCACTCCTAAAGTCATGTGGAATATAAACATTCTCACTCTTCCATAGAAAAAGAAACAGCATCCCTGGGATGAAACCTACTTGGTCAGGATGGATGATTGTTTTGATGTGTTCTTGGATTCGGTTAGCAAGAACTTTATTGAGGATTTTTGCATCGATATTCATAAGGGAAATTGGTCTGAAGTTCTCTATCTTTGTTGGGTCTTTTTGTGGTTTAGGTATCAGAGTAATAGTGGCTTCATAAAATGAGTTGGGTAGAGTACATTCTACTTCTTTCTTGTGGAATAGTTTGTGAAGAACTGGAATTAGATCTTCTTTGAAGGTCTGATAGAACTCTGCACTAAACCCGTCTGGTCCTGGGCTTTTTTTGGCTGGGAGACTATTAATAACTGCTTCTATTTCTTTAGGGGATATGGGACTGTTTAGATTGTCAACTTGATCCTGATTCAACTTTGGTACCTGGTATCTGTCCAGAAATTTGTCCATTTCGTCCAGGTTTTCCAGTTTTTCTTGAGTATAGCCTTTTGTAGAAGGATATGATGGTGTTTTGGATTTCTTCAGGATCTGTTGTTATGTCTCCCTTTTCATTTCTGATTTTGTTAATTAGGATGCTTTCCCTGTGCCCTCTAGTGAGTCTGGCTAAGGGTTTATCTATCTTGTTGATTTTCTCAAAGAACCAGCTCCTTGATTGGTTGATTCTTTGAACAGTTCTTCTTGTTTACACTTGGTTGATTTCACCCCTGAGTTTCATTATTTCCTGCCTTCTACTCCTCTTGGGTGAATTTGCTTCCGTTTCTTCTAGACGTTTTAGGTGTGTTGTCAAGCTGCTAATGTGTGCTCTCTCCAGTTTCTTTTTGGAGGCACTCAGAGCTATGAGTTTTCCTCTTAGGAATGCTTTCAGTGTGTCCCATAAGTTTAGGTATTGTCTTAGTCAGGGTTTCTATTCCTGCACAAACATCATGACCAAGAAACAAGTTGGGGAGGAAAGGGTTTATTCGGCTTACACTTCCATACTGCTGTTCATCACCAAGGAAGCCAGGACTGGAACTCAGGCAGGTAGGTCAGGAAGCAGGAGCTGATGCAGAGGCCATGGAGGGATGTTCCTTACTGGCTTGCCTCCCCTGGCTTGCTCAGCCTGCTCTCTTATAGAACCCAAGACTACCAGCCCAGAGATGGTCCCACCAACAAGGGGCCATTCCCCCTTGATCACTAATTGAGAAAATGCCTTAGAGTTGGATCTCATGGAGGCATTTCCTCAACTGAAGCTCCTTTCTCTGTGATAACCCCAGCTGTGTCAAGTTGACACAAAACTAGCCAGTACAATTGACCCCTTGTCAACTTGACACACAAACACATCACTAGTAAGCCTCAACCCTTACATTCTTATTCATCCCCAAGATCTAAATAACTTTAAAAGTCCCACAGTCTTTACATATTCTTAAAATTTCAATCTCTTTAAAATATCCATCTCTTTTAAAATCCAAAGTCTTTTTTACAATTAAAAGTCTCTTAACTGTGGGCTCCACTAAAACAGTTTCTTCCTTCAAGAGGGAAAATATCAGGGCACAGCCACAATCAAAAGCAAAAGTCAATCTCCAACCGTCCAATGTCTGGGATCCAACTTACGATCTTCTGGGCTCCTCCAAGGGCTTGGGTCACTTCTCCAGCCATGCCCTTTGTAGCACACGCGTCATCCTCTAGGCTCCAGATGCCTGTACTCCACTGCTGCTGCTGCTCTTGGTGGTCATCTCATGGTACTGGCATCTCCAAAACACTGCATGACCCCTTCAGTCCTGGGCCATCAATTGCAACTGAGGCTGGACTTTCACCAATGGCCTTCCATGGCCTCTCACAGTGCCAAGCCTCAGCTGCTCTGCTCAACTCCTTCATGCCTTCAAAACCAGTACCACCTGGGTGACCCTTACACATTACCAAGTCCAGCCACAGCACAAGGTACAACTTTAGCTATATCTGGAACACAGCCACTGTGCTCTCAGAAAACACTTCCCAGAAGATGTCACCTCAATGATGCTGGTCTCTTCTTAATCACCGCTAATTTCTTAGCTCCAGCTAACCAGCATCAATAGTCCCAGTAATGCAAAGTTTTTGCTTTAGTAGTTCTGGTATCTTGTTAACCACAGCTGATTCTTCAGCCCCAGCTAACCAGAACTACAGAATCTTCACATTCAAAACAGCAATGGCCCTGAAAAGAGTCTTTAATTTTCCCTCTGAAATTTCACAAACCAGACCTCCATCTTCTGCAGTGTTCCCAACATTATCTTCCAAGCTCCTACACAACATCTGACAGAGCTCTTAACAACGGATGGATCTTCAAGCCCAAAGTTCCAAAGTCCTTCCACAGTCCTCCCCAAAACATGGTCAGGTTGTCACAGGAATACCCCACTCTGCTGGTACCAATTTGTCTTAGTCAGGGTTTCTATTCCTGCACAAACATCATGACCAAGAAACAAGTTGGGGAGGAAAGGGTTTATTCGGCTTACACTTCCATACTGCTGTTCATCACCAAGGAAGCCAGGACTGGAACTCAGGCAGGTAGGTCAGGAAGCAGGAGCTGATGCAGAGGCCATGGAGGGATGTTCCTTACTGGCTTGCCTCCCCTGGCTTGCTCAGCCTGCTCTCTTATAGAACCCAAGACTACCAGCCCAGAGATGGTCCCACCAACAAGGGGCCATTCCCCCTTGATCACTAATTGAGAAAATGCCTTAGAGTTGGATCTCATGGAGGCATTTCCTCAACTGAAGCTCCTTTCTCTGTGATAACCCCAGCTGTGTCAAGTTGACACAAAACTAGCCAGTACAGGTATGTTGTGGCTTCATTTTCATTAAACTCCAAAAAGTCCTTAATTTCTTTTTCTATTACTTCCTTGACCAAGGTATCATTGAGAAGAGTGTTGTTCAGTTTCCACGTGAATGTTGGCTTTCTATTATTTATTTTGTTATTGAAGATCAGCCTTAGACCATGGTGGTCTGATAGGATGCATGGGACAATTTCAATATTTTTGTATATGTTGAGGTTTGTTTTATGACCAATTATGTGGTCAATTTTAGAGAAGGTACCATGAGGTGCTGAGAAGAAGGTATATCCTTTTGTTTTAGGATAAAATGTTATGTAGATATCTGTTAAGTCCATTTCTTTCATCACTTCTGTTAGTTTCACTGTGTCCCTGTTTAGTTTCTGTTTCCATGATCTGTCCATTGGTGAAAGTGGTGTGTTGATGTCTCCCACTATTATTGTGTGAGGTGCAATGTGTGCTTTGAGCTTTACTAAAGTTTCTTTAATGAATGTGGCTGCCCTTGTATTTGGAGCATAGATATTCAGAATTGAGAGTTCCTCTTGGAGGATTTTACCTTTGATGAGTATGAAGTGCTCCTCCTTGTCTTTATTGATGACTTTGGGTTGGAAGTCAATCTTATCAGATATTAGGATGGTTACTCCAGCTTGTTTCTTCATACCATTTGCTTGGAAAATTGTTTTCCAGCCTTTCATTCTGAGGTAGTGTTTATCTTTTTCTATGAGATGAATTTCCTGTAAGCAGCAAAATGTTGGGTCTTGTTTGTGTAGCCAGTTTGTTAGTCTATGTCTTTTTATTGGGGTGTTGAGACCATTGATATTAAGAGATATTAAGGAAAAGTAATTGTTGCTTCCTGTTATTTTTGTTGTTAAAGTTGGCATTCTGTTCTTGTGGCTGTCTTCTTTTAGTTTTGTTGAGGGATTATCTTCTTGTTTTTTCTAGGGCGTAGTTCCCGTCCTTGTATTGGTTTTTTTTCTGTTATTATCCTTTGAAGGGCTGGATTCGTGGAGAGATAATGGGTGAATTTAGTTTTGTCGGAATACTCTGGAAATCAGTCTGGCGGTTCTTCAGAAAATTGGACATAGTACTACCGGAGGATCCCGCAATACCTCTCCTGGGCATATATCCAGAAGATGTCCCAACCGGTAAGAAGAACACATACTCCACTATGTTCATAGCAGCCTTATTTATAATAGCCAGAAGCTGGAAAGAACCCAGATGCCCCTCAACAGAGGAATGGATACAGAAAATGTGGTACATTTACACAATGGAATACTACTCAGCTATTAAAAAAATGAATTTATGAAATTCCTAGGCAAATGGATGGACCTGGAGGGTATCATCCTGAGTGAAGTAACCCAATCACAAAGGAATTCGCAAAATATGTACTCACTGATAAGTGGATATTAGCCCAGAAACTTAGGATACCCAAGATATAAGATACAACTTGCCAAACGAATGAAATTCAAGAAGAATGAAGACCAAAGTGTGGACATTCTACGCTTTCTTAGAAATGGGAACAAAACACCCATAGAAGGAGTTACAGAGACAAAATTTGGAGCTGTGACGAAAGGATGGACCATCTAGTGATTACCATATGCAGGGATCCATCCCATAATCAGCTTCCAAATGCTGACACCATTGCATACACTAGCAAGATTTTGCTGAAAGGACCCAGATATAGCTCTCTCTTGTGAGACTATGCCGGGGCCTAGCAAACCCAGAAGTGGAAGATCACAGTCAGCGATTGGATGGGTCACACGGCCCCTAATGAAGGACCTAGAGAAATTACCCAAGGAGCTAAAGGGAACTGCAACCCTATAGGTGGAACAACAATATGAACTAACCAGTACCCGGGAGCTCTTTTCTTTAGCTGCATATGTATCAAAAGATGGCCTAGTCGGTCATCACTGCAAAGAGAGGCCCATTGGACTTGCAAACTTTATATGCCCCAGTACAGGGGAACACCAGGGCCAAAAAGGGGCAGTAGCTGGG